>NW_013667651.1:65826-67150 GCF_000517525.1 Limulus polyphemus
AAACTTTGCCAATTCCTGTCCCAGTGTCCAGATGATACTTTTCTACCATTCCATCAGACTGTGGGTGAAGTGGCGTTGTTCTGGTCTTTCGTATGCCAAACAACTTGCAGCATTCATGGAATACAGCTGATTCAAAGTTACGACCTTGATCTGAATGCAGTTCATATGGCATACCAAATCTGAAGAAGAAATCACCAATAGCCGAAGCTACAGTTGTAGCTTCCTGATTTGGTATTGCATATGCCTCAGTCCACTTGGTGAAATAATCCATCACCACACAAATGTACCTGTTTCCTGCACAAGTTTTGGGCAAAGGACCGCAATGTCGATGGCTGCTCTTTCCATTGGTACACCAACTTGATATAACTTCATTGGAGCACGTCCCTTATGCTTGGTTCCCCTTTCAGCACAACATGTACTGCACATCCTGCACCATTCTTCCACATCTTGCCTCATACCTATCCAGCAAAATCTCTGTAGTAGGTGACTCAATGTCTTCTTAACTCCGAGATGTCCTTCTGTTAAACTATTATGGGATTGACGCAGCCCAACTTCCCGTAACTTCCTCGGTATAACCGTTTGCCAGGTCGTCACTTTCCGATCTGCAGTTTCCCATCTCCGGAGAAGAATACCATCTTCAAGCTTCAACTGGTCCCATTCTGCCCAATAGTTCTTTGTCACAGGGCTTAGACTAGACACCTTCTCCCAAGCAGGGCGAAAACACTTGCTTTTATAAAATCAATTATTGGCTTCAAATCTTGGTCTTTCTCTTGCTCTGCTTTAATATCTATACCTGGTTCCATTTCACCATCATCAACTCCTTCAGTCACTTAGATTTCAGCTTGATGACACCTGGTTAGCTCAACCTCTCTTTTGCAGCAATGTCTGCAGTCATTTTTGCTGGGTCTTCGGCTCAGTCCATCAGCATTTCCATGAGATTTTCCTTCTATGTATTCAATATCATAATTATACTGGTCTATCTTTCCGATTCAACGTGCCAGTTGACCATCTGGGTTCTTTAATGATCTTAACCAGCGTAATGCAGCATGGTGTGTCCTGATGGTAACATGGTGCCATGGAGGTAAGGATGGAAATATATCAGACTTTGTACTATAGCAAGGATTTCCCTCCATGTTACACAGTAGTTCCTCTCTGGTCTACTCAGGACCCTACTGAAGTAGGCCACCACATGTTCGTTTTCGCCCACTTTCTGAGACAACATTCCTCCAATTCCGACATTACTAGCATCACGATCCAGAATGTATGGCATTGAGAGATCTGGAACATTTAAAAGTGGAGCTGAAGCCAATTTTTCTTTCAATGT
>NW_013667651.1:68060-75502 GCF_000517525.1 Limulus polyphemus
CGTTGCCAGATATACTGCTTTCTGCTCCTCTGTCCATCCATTCATTTCTGCCAGTAGCTCAAATTGTACTCTATATGGTGCCTTCCCATAGAATTCCTGTGGCTTCTTTCGTACTAGATCACCCCCTATTGCTGACATTTATATCTGGGATGTGACTTTTAACAGGACTGAAGATGTCTGCATTAGGATTTAGCTGCGGGGTCTGGAAGAAGCTTGCCGTTGCCTTGGGCTGATTAAGTCGATGGTTAATGTATCCCCCTTGTGTAAAAGACAATAAATCATCCTTTAATGCATTTAATTCGCTTTGAAATTTACTAATGTTTTCCATTTGTGTACTCTGGCTTTCTCTCAACTGTCGGAGACTTTATTCTTGTTTATTTTCTTTCTTCTCCAACCACTGCTCTAATCTCTCTTGTTTATTTTGCTCTTCGAGCTGCCACTGTTGCAAGTTATCTTGCCACTGTTGTAATCTCTCTTCTTGTTTATTTTACTGTTCGAGCTGCCACTGTTGCAGGTTTTCTTGCAACTGCTGTTGTCTCCCTTCTTGTTTCTTTTCTCGTTCTTCTTGTTTCTTTTGTTTTTCTTGTATTGCTGCCATCAAATCTGCTAAGCTGTAGTTTGATTTGCCGCTTCTCGTTTCCCTTTTTTTTTCTTTTCCGTCCCATTCTCTGACACCAATTTGTTTCGCCTCTGTGTTCGTTTGTTAATTTTCCGTAAAAAGTATTTCCGAAGAAACTTTAGCGATACAAGTCCTTTCTTAAATAAAACTAGTTTATTCTTTCTCAATACAACTTTGCAATACACGATATAACTTAAACAAACGCTATAATTCACAACGAACGATTCATGCGCTTGACGCAATTGTCCGTCTCTACCTCTGTCTGCAATTCAATTACATTGTTGGCGTCACTTCTTACCGATCTTATATATACAAAAAGCGTCCATCTCGTTTCTTCGTGAACAATGGTATAGTTAGTCGTATAATATGTTTTCTACTTTATAGAAAGTGGTAAGTGTCTCTACTTTAAATAGTTTCTATAATAGTAAAGTTAATAGTATAGTATGTTTTATACTTTATAAAAAATGGTGAGCATCGCTACTTTAAATAGTTTCTATAATAATAAAGTGATTGGTTAAACAGTAAATCATTCAATTATTATATTTAGCTGTAGCAAAATGATTTATTACCGAGTTTATGGAACATTTGTTAAAATTAGAGATACGAATGAAAAAAAGAGCTACATACTTGTTACAAGGGTTAATATCAGAATGTGTTTTAGTCCAAACATTATAACTTGTGAAATATGTGATATATATATATATATACTTGTTACAAGGGTTAACTCAGAATGTGTTTTATCCAAACATTATAACTAGTGAAATATGTGCTATATATATATATTTGTTACAAGGGTTAACATCAGAATGTGTTTTAATCCAAACATTATAACTAGTGAAATATGTGCTATATATATATACTGGTTACAAGGGTTAACTCAGAATGTATTTTATCCAAACATTATAACTAGTGAAATATGCGCTATATATACCTGTTACAAAGGTGAACATCAGAATGATAAAAGTTTGATAAAACTGACCTATGGATAAATGAAGATACTATGTTTGATAAAACTGACCTATGGATAAATGAAGATACTATGTTTGATAAAACTGACCTATGGATAAATGAAGATACTATGTTTCATAAAACTGACCTATGGATAAATGAAGATACTATGTTTGATAAACTGACCTATGGATAAATGAAGATACTATGTTTCATAAAACTGACCTATGGATAAATGAAGATACTATGTTTGATAAAACTGACCTATGGATAAATTAAGTTACCACGTTTGATAAAACTGACCTATGGATAAATGAAGATACCATGTTTCATAAAAACTGATCTATGTAATACACTATGGTATAATAGTTGTCTTGTTAAAATAATGGCTTTACTTAAAAATGTTAGGGATTTTAGGACATTTTACTGTGAACATATGACTGTCGCGACATTTTATTGCCGCAGTAAACGACTGGTGATGCATTTTACTGCAGACAAATGGATGGAGCAATTAATTATTTGATTTTAAGGTTTTCTGCATCTATAGAAATTATATTATCGGAATATTATAAAAGCAACCATTATCATGTCAAAAACCTTAAACACCAAAATTATTTCATAAAATTTATACCCGTACAAACATAAATAATATTTGTTGTATAGTGATAGCCTTTTTTTCCAGCAACTTATCCAATTACTTTATAATTCAATTATATTTTTAATCAAGTTTAGTGCGACAGTTTATCAGTTTATTAAAAAATGTTTTGTTTTGAGAACATAATTGTTTGCCAGCAGTAAAATGATGTGATACCCTTTTTAGGACGTCTAATTAAATCCAGACTACAATGTTAATGACGTGATCACATGTTGAGTCTTCCTACGATGAGATCATCATCCTATTGAACTATCGGCTTATACAAACACGATCCGTCGTAGCAGTACTAATCGTAGTAACACAATTTGCGAAGTAATGCCATCCACCTATAGACCCTAAGTAACACGATCCACGTAGTAACACCATCCATCTTTGTAAAACACATGTAATACAATTAAATATATAAATCAAAACTATAACCATGTGTTGAGACAAATTGAAACCTGTATGCAATTCTACAGAAGTATTGTAACATTGTCCACCTATAAAAACACCATCCGCCTTTTAAAACACACACAACACACTCAGTAAGACCATCTGCCTATACAAACACTAGCCTTAGTAGCACAATCCATCTATAGAAACAATGTTCTTAATAACACTGTCGGCTTACAGAACCTTAGTAACAGCATCCGCCCCTAGAAATGCACCCACTGTTGCCACTTTGTGTAACTATGACTCCTAGTACCACATTCTTTTTGAATAACACTCAAACCATGATGTCACGTGGCATTTCCTAGCAACGCGCTTTTTGGCAGCAGACAACTTCCGCTGTTAAGTATCAAGGCAGCATGAGAACTTCCGGTTCCCTGGTGCCACTTCGTGGAACTATGACATCACCGTCTCTATGGCCTCCCCCAGAGGCAGCGAATCAGTGCACGGTGTCTGACGTACTGTCCTAACTACTGATGCCCACAAAAGCTACTTCAATCTTATAAGCTTAGACTTATCTCTTTGTTATTCTGGACAAAAATAGATAAGAGAAAAAATATTGCCGACTTCCAGAGGAGTATTAGATTTGGTCATTATCTACCAGGATTGTATTTATAATTTCTTTAACTGAAACTTTAAAAGAATCTGTTTTCAAAGTCTATCACTAGTGGCAATCAAAATGGAATGGATTTGTTAGTATAAAAACTTTTTTACTGCTAACTACTTATGATAGACCAAGGAAAAAGACAACTAGTCAAGATACCAAGTATAAATTGTGGACTTGCTTATTAACAGTTGTGGTTGGGATTAAAAACAAACAAAAATTGGATAACTATCTATTGTTAACTATTATTTGTTTGAAAATTGTAAACAGTAAAAATCGCTAATACCTCATATATATTATTAAACCAGTTGACATTTTATGGGCATTTACTTAAAGTGCTATGATTTATTACAGAGGGTTGAGTGTCCTTTATTTGAGTAATTTGTATATGCTAATGCAATCTATCACATTATTCAGCCATAAAGCCACGGATAACATTTTTGGCACATAGATATTTGATTCACACCATACTACTTCCACAGTTATACTTATAGATAATGCCACAGTCCTCGTTCAAGAAGACTGTTTGTATATTGTGACTGTTAACTGATTTACTGGTCAAAGGGCACAAACTTTCCTAGAAGGGTTTTCTCTACAGAATTGGAAAAACTCGCATAAAGATACTTTCATCCACAAAGCAAAACAACCTTTGACCCAAATTTTATTGAAGTTTTTCTCCAAAATAATGACCCACTATTAATAGATGAAGATCCTAAAATGAATTTAGTAGTTGAATAGAAATAAAGGTAAAATAAAGAGATTAAGATACAATATAGAAGGTTACGTAAATTAGTCATAATTTTATTTTCACACTTTAACTTCGCTTTTGTATTTTGATATTTTCCCATCATATCTTTATCCATAATGCATCATAAGAGGCAAAACTGGCAATATAATTATACAAACCTTCCGGAGTAGCATGCCACCAAACCACTACCTTCCGCCTATTTTCGGAAGACTTGTGACACATCTAATTCACTTCCAGTTAACACTTTTTTCGCACTAATATTTTATTTTCTTTGTCTATGATTTATAATAAAAAAATTCAATACTAGATGACAAGCTTCCCAGTGGCTCAACGATAAGTTTAAGAGAAGTATAACGATAAAATTCGGGGCCATATTCCTGCGGTGGACAAAGCATAAATAACTCATTGTGCAGCTTTGTGCTTAACAATAAACAACAGAACACTGTTATATTATTAGGAAATGAAAGCGGATATAACTATAACAATAACTTATTTTGATTTTAAAAATAACTTTATTTTTATGGAAAATATTATTAATTAACTTATTTATGAAGCTGTACTGTTCTGTACCTGAAGGTATAGTGCAAACAAACAACAACAATAAATATATAAATATTTATAATTACCTTATTTAAAGGTATTTACCATATTTATTTATCCTTTAACGTAGCACAGTTTCCAATCCACTTAATAAAGAAATAATATGAAGATCAGGAGGGATATCCTAATCTTTACATTATTTCTTTGTGCTAGTTGCTTTTCTTTAAAGGACTGGTTAAACAAGAATAATCACAGTGTAAGTATCTTAAATTGATATACCATAAAACATACATACACAAAAAACACGTGCAATCCAATTTTAAGTTGATATTACATAAACATACATACATACAAAAAACACGTAAAATCCATTCCTAAGTTTATATAACACAAAACATACATACAGAAAAAATACTTGAAGTCCAATCTTATTTTGATATTACATAAACATACATACAAAAAAAAACATGTGAAATCCAATCTTAAGTTGATATTACATAAAACATACATACACAAAAAACTCGTGAAATCCAATCTTAGGTTGATATAACATGAAACATACATACAAAAAACTCGTGAAATCCAATCTTAGGTTGATATAACATGAAACATACGTACACAAAAAACACGTGAAATCCAACCAGAAACGCTGGAGCGAAAACAAAAGCCAAAATTATGCTTTTCAAACAGTAGCATAAACACAGCACGTTGTTTTCTTGTCATTACCCAAACTGCACTAAAAATGGATCCTCATTTGAATAAAAATCATCACTCAGTTGCATTGAACAACATGTGATGTCGAGAAGTATTAACGAAGTTGTGTGTAAATGTTTTTAAATACATTGTGTTTTAAGCACATTAATCAAATGTTGTAATGTCAAGCTGCTTTATGTTGTTGTATTTATGAGATATCATCTACACTTTGACCTAAAGCAGAATTTTAGCCTTTTTTATTTTTCGATCAAACGTTTTCGGTGGATTAATATGTCCTGTACTCAGTTCAATACGTTTTACCAGCTTTAACTTACCTCAAAGAACATATATGTTACAACAGCGGAACTCACGTGACGCTGGTAACACGTGAGGCCAGAAGTTGGAATAGACAGATTCTAGCCAGCATGCTTTCAAGACATTGAAAGAAAAATTGGCCTCAGCTCCACTTTTAAAGCTTCCAAATCCCTCACTGCCGTACATACTGGATTGTGATGCTAGTAATGTCGGAATTGGAGGTGTGTTGTCTCAAAAAATGGGTGAAAACGAACATGTGGTGGCCTACTTCAGTAGGGTCCTGAGTAGACCAGAGAGGATCTACTGTGTAGCAAGGGGGGAACTCCTTGCTATAGTAAAGAGTCTGACATATTTCCATCCTTACCTCTATGGCACCATGTTCCCATCAGGACAGACCATGCTGCATTACGCTGGTTAAGATCATTAAAGAACCCAGAGGGTCAACTGGCACATTGGATTGGAACGATAGACCAGTATAATTATGATATTGAATATAGAGAAGGAAAATCTCATGAAAATGCTGATGGACTGAGCCGAAGACACTGCAAAAATGACTGCAGAGATTGCTGCAAAGAGAGGTTGAACTAAATATGTGCCATCAAGCTGAAGTCAAAGTGGCTGAAGAAGTTGATGATGGTGAAGTGGAACCAAATATAGATATTAAAGCAGAACAGAAGAAAGACCAAGATTTGAAGCCAATAAATGATTTTATAAAAGCAAGTGTTTTGCGCCCTGCTTGGGAGAAATTGTCTAGCTTAAGCCCTGTGACAAAGAACTATTGGGCACAAAGGGACCAGTTGAAACTTAAAGTTGGTATTCTTCTCCGGAGATGGGAAAGTGACGACCTGGCAAACAGTTATACCGAGAAAGTTACGGAAAGTTGTGTTTGCGTCAATCCCATGATAGTTTAACAGGATGACATCTCGGAGTTAAGAAGACATTGCGTCACCTACGACAGAGATTTTACTGGATAGGTACGAGGCAAGGTGTGGAAGAATGGTGCAGGATGTGCAGTACATGTTGTGATAAAGGGGGACCCAAGCATAAGGGACGTGCTCCAATGAAGTTATATCAAGTTGGCGCACCAATGGAAAGAGTAGCCGTTGACATTGCTAGGCCTTTGCTCCAAACTCGTGCTGGAAACAGGTACATTTGTGTGGTGATGGATTATTTCACCAAGTGGCCTGAGGCATATGCAATACGAAATCAGGAATCTACAACTGTAGCTTCGACTATTAGTGATTTCGTTTTCAGGCTTGGTATGTCATATGAACTGCACTCGGATGAAGGCCGTAACTTTGAAGCAGCTGTGTTCCATGAATGCTGCAAGTTGTTTGACATACGAAAGACCAGGACTACGCCACTTCACCCACAGTTTGATGGAATGGTAGAAAAGTACAGCTGGACACTGGGACAGGAATTGGCAAAGTTTTGTATTAGTTGCCAAGATGACTGGGATGTCTTACTCCCTCCACTGTTGATGGCCTATAGCACAGCAGAGCATGAAGCCACAGGATACACTCCAGGAAAGTTGATGTTTGATCGGGAACTTCGGTTGGCAGTGTATCTGTTAACATGACGCCCACCTTATGAAGAGTTGCCTGATAATGTGGCAAGTTTGTGAAAGTGTTATTGGAAGGGATGGATGATATTCCCAATCAAGTGCGTTTAAACTTGAAAACGTCTGCTGATTCCACGAAGCTATGTTATGATAAGACATCTACTGAAGGAAGCTTTGTACCAGGAGACAAGGTGTGGTTGTCTAATCCCAGGAAGACAAAAAGGAAGTCTCCTAAGTTGTCTTGTCCATGGGAAGGTCCATATGACATAGTGGATCGTCTCTCAGACGTGACTTTCTGGATAAAATGTGGTCGACGAGGTAAGTCAA
>NW_013667651.1:76490-80973 GCF_000517525.1 Limulus polyphemus
ATAATCAACCGGCAAATCAAGAAACAACCAAAAAAAAAAAACAACTTCGAAGAGTGATCTACTCCAAGTTTTGAAGCAAGAGAGGGCGAAAACCCCACAATCTAAAATTGACGAGATGATTCTCACGATGCCTCAAAGGATCAACGAACTCCACGAAGCGAAAGGAAGATCTACTAGATATTAATTAAATTATAGATATATCAATTCATGTGAATATTACTGAAAATTTATTTTCTTTTTTTTCTGAAATGGTGGTGTCTATTTACTTGTGACCACGCTGTGTATATATATATATATTTCGCTAAAGAAACACGACTAAATGTTCAAACGTTGAAGGAGGTCGTAAAAGTTTATTAAGTGAGTTAAATACATTTTTGTCAAGTTAAGATATTTTAAACGATTCACCAAGTGCAAACACCATACACTGAGTTGGAATTGTATCATAGATTTATGGTTTCAGATTTTAGAAGTAATAAGTTAATATCCCCTACTTCAGTGGATATTTCAGGATTAGAAAGAGATTTGTTAACTATATATGTATGATGCACGTATAGTATGACGATTCATGATATTTACCTGTAGTAAAGCTTTAATAGTCTGTATCCAACACTTATACTGAATATTTAGGACCGATGGAATACCATAAGAATAAAATGTATAAAGTAAAGGAATTATGCTGAAAGGCCGACATGACAACCTAGAGTTTATGGAAGTTGTTTATCCTAACAATTTTAAGAGAAATACTTCCTGTATATGATCAAACAAACAACAACAAAACAGGCAATGCAGGAAATATTCATAATTTACATCTAAAAAATGAAGGCCCGTCTTCCGACAGCACTCGGATTATATGGTTCCTTGGTATGTTTAGTGTTTTGCATGTAAAATAATTAGCATAATTCTAAAACCGTTATAGACGTACACTTATTCTGATAGTAACAAGCTTCCCATTTTTTAAAAGCTATAAGGTTATGAGTAACTGAACGTTTTGAAATGGAACAAATATTAATAAGCGTCTATTATTTTGTAATGAAGATTTGATAGAAGCTTTCACCAGGGAGCTCGTCAGCTCCCTGAAATATGACAAGCTTGGTTTATCTATCAGCGAGGCGTCTTAAGTGAGACTCGAGTTTCATAAAAGTCAATATTGTAATATTATATTGGAAATAAACCCCTTGAACTATCTTAAAGCAGCCACCTGTCGCTCGATACTGTGGGAATTTTCTTCGTCCCTGTCACATGGAAACTACACGACAAATCCGGGAAGAACACCTGATTAACGGAGTTACATACTGTTTTTATATATTCTTAATGAGTGTAACATAGCGCTGTTATGTGAGCGGCTTAATAGTCGAAAAACCCGATTATTATAACATAGCGTTATCAATGAATTACCGGTCGGTTAAGTTTCCTGAGATCACACTCAGACGTATGTTTTACGAACTTCTCAAGAACTACACCTGGCTGTAACCAGTCGCCTTTTTTGTGTGTGGTTTGATTGACATCTACATAGATTTGGCGGAGGGAATTAGAGTTATGTGCAGAAAAGAACCTGTTTTCTGTCTTAACCCTTTCATTGCTAGTATCCTGACGATAGTGCAGCTGTATAAATTTAAATTCATGTTTTGACCGTGAAGGTCATGTTCTAGCACGAGCACTAGGAAGAAATATCGTCACGTTACCGATTGCCTAAAGCCAAGAATACTACTTCAAGGTCTAGCCTATAATAAACAGAAGTAACTGACTGGTTAGGATTATAAGTGTGGGTTGTCTGTTTGTAGTCGTTAGAGTGCTTCAGGAAGTACAACTATTTGGGTGGAGTGTAGAATCATATCGGCCGCAGCCTTGAAGCAGGCTATAGGTCACCAGGTGGGGCTAGTGAGTCTGTCTACAGGCTGTCTCGCCACTACTAATAGTCATGTCTACCGCCTTCGTTTCAAGAGTTCGAAAATACCCGGAACTTGTACTTTTCTCTCAATGATAGACTATCGACGACGATCATAATGGTCTATCAATGTATTCAACAACATAAATTATCAACAGGAAAAATTGTAAGAAAAAATTAAAATAGTGCAAGGCTGAATGTGCCCATAAAATTTGGCTAAAATATATGCTTGAATATATTTACTTAATAGCACGCTTATAAGAAATTTATTTAACATTTTATTAAATAACATAAATATATTCCCAATGCCCTGGTTAATAATTTGGTGAACTGGTAACAAATGGAAATAAAACCGAAAATTACAGTTTCTATCGTTAGCTTATATGACACCAAATATATAACATTTATATAAGATTAAGATTCGAAGTTGGTTTCCCTTGATGAGCCCAGCACAGACGGAACACTGTGTAGCATTGTTCTAAATAACAAATAAATATGTATAAATGTATGGAAATGTATGTTTAATTTCATATTATTTCATTTCATGTACATAATAATCTTATAACATTTGAATGGAAAAACATTGACTTCCATTTCCGATTTGATCTTTGAAAGATACAAGGATGTGGGCTGGTCTAATTTTTAGCTTTTCAGGCTGTGTATCGAAAGGTCTATTGTTGGAGGACCGCCGAACAAGGTTCACACTTTCAGCTATTGATGCGTTATAAAAGAAGCAGTTAATCTCGTTAGTCGATTCAAAGAGCCGATCAAAGCCGTCGTGGCCATAGATGCTGCTGACCTCTTACCCTATGGCCAGTACTTCAACATTAAAAAAGGTTATGTTTGAATCCTAAGAGTTTCTGATCTGGACATTTAGCCCATGCGTATAAAGTGCGTTCAGATTTAAAATTGAAACTCCAATTGGTTTGAACATATTGAAATCAAGTCGATACGAACACGAGACAGCTTTTGTAACTTCCTCATCTCATAGACTCCTGATGGGTCAGCGGTAACTTTACGGATTTACAACGTTAAAATTCGGGGCTCGATTCCTCTCGGTACACAGAGTGCACATTGCGTATTGTGTAACTTATAATCTAAAACAACATGGCTTTGCAACGATTGATTTCATAGTTCTTTTTGTATTTTCACTTATTTATTTTGTGAAAAACCTTTGTAAGAAAGTGAAACTTATATATTTCTTATCTTGTCAATTTATTTGTATATCGGACCTTATATATATATATATTTCATCTTTTGTCATGCTGAATCATTTATAGTCGACTGAAGTGTCGTCGTAAAGTCACGAAAGAGATCTCATTTCTCTATTTTTTTATTACTTTTGTAATGTACTTAGATTGTATAAACATCGCAAGAGGGAGTAAAGATTGGTTTATTATATATTATATTATATTTTATAGTGAAAATGATTATTGAAAGGTGCGGAAAACCTAAGTTTTGTTATTAAATATCAGATGTAAATATATTCGTTCTGACTAATAATCATCACATGGTTTTCAAAAGTATGAGAACGAGGAAACTAAAGGTTGACATCAGAACTGCAATTTGAAAAGCAAGTGCTTGCAGTGTTGGGTGTATTATATCCCTGTTTTCATAAACTGTAAAATATACAAGGTTATGTTTGTCACCAATTGGGTGTAGTTAATTGTCGTGCTTAGTTGTGCCGAGTACCCGATGATGTCACGTCAACAGTGGCGAAATATTATTTTTAAATGATACGTTTTCTATCCCATTTTAGCTTTTTTGAATTATTAAAATTTTATATAGTGTGGAATACTTCCAGTAATTATATGTAAAAAAGTTAAGCTACACTAGATATGTTAATAAATTGTATTTTAAGGGTTGAAACGATAAGAGTAAATTTTGATATTGTTATTATTTTTTGTTTACATTTTTCATTTATGGCAAACTTACAAAGGCACTGCCATTCTTAATTTTCAAATACTAACCACAGGAAAAGCAGCCTGTCAACGGTACTCTAACATCAACCAATCACAAAAAGGGAGTTACTGCCACTCTTATATCACATCTGCAGCATAAAATGTGGGAGATATTTTAGGATGTCAGTCGCATTGGAACCTCTACCACAAGATCAATCCGCACACTAGAATATATCAAAGGTATTAGATGTACTATGAATCTTTTAGAATGTTTGATCCAGGCAGGAGCCGTATCGCAGATAGACAATCAAGCAGCTAAAACAAACAAAACTAAAATTTAAAACTGATTCCGATATTACTCATTTTGGTATGAAAACTGTGGAACTGAACGACCTACATCATATATGCATAATCGATTAATAAACTAAAAGATATATATCACAGTGATAACAAATCGATTAATAAAGTAAAAGATATATGTCACAGTGATAACAAATCGATTAATAAAGTAAAAGATATATATCACAGTGATAACAAATCGATTAATAAAGTAAAGATATATATCACAGTGATAACAAATCGATTAATAAAGTAAAAGATATATGTCACAGTGATAACAAATCGATTAATAAAGTAAAAGATATATGTCACAGTGATAACAAATCGATTAATAAAGTAAAAGATATATGTCACAGTG
>NW_013667651.1:81769-97446 GCF_000517525.1 Limulus polyphemus
TTAATATTGTAAAAGATATATATTACAGTGATAACAAATCATTTAATATTGTAAAAGATATATATTACAGTGATAACAAATCATTTAATATTGTAAAAGATATATATTACAGTGATAACAAATCATTTAATATTGTAAAAGATATATATTACAGTGATAACAAATCATTTAATATTGTAAAAGATATATATTACAGTGATAACAAATCGATTAATAAAGTAAAATATTTATATCACAGTTATAACAAATTGATTAATAAAGTAAAACATATATATATTACAGTGATAACAAAGTTCGTTCTCATAAAACGTTTGTGATTACAGCTAATTTCCATCCGAGTATATTTTTATTTACATTTTTAATGACAAAAGAAAATGTAGTTTTTTATTTTACCGAAACTTTCAAATAATAGTGTTGTAAGAAAAACAACAACCGAACAAAGCTATTTCTATGAATATTTTAATAACTTTTGTTTAAATGGCTTGCTTGCTGGGCTTTATATCGGTTGGTCCAAAGTTCGAGCTCATGATATACCTCTGAATACGCTCGGCACTTTCAGCTGTGGGCTTGTTATGAAAGTGTCAGTCATTTAGGCGGCGGATGTTGCTGACTAGTTGCTTTCTCCCTGGTCAGCAGGATATGTCTGAACCTTAGATGCCCTGACGTGCCCGTTTAGTCTATGTGTAAGATAAGATGTCGTTCAGACTGAAAAATACTAAATTCCATAGCAATCGCTCAACAACTTTAACAGCCTTATTTCTGCTTGTACTTACTATCAGATGGATGGATGTCTTCCACGGAAAAACAACTAATAAATTTAACGATTGCACGTATTCTCAAAAAAAGGCGTCCTAGAATTACTCAAAAAAAATGTCTATCTTTGGCTTCCTAGAATTGCTCAAAAAATACTCTCTTTGGTATCCTAGCATTACTAAAAAATGTCTATCTTTGGCAATGCAGGTTCGACAGTCATAACTGTGTTGTGTCATTGTACGCAGGTTCGACAATCGTAACTGTATTGTGTCAATGTACGCAGGTTCGACAATCATAACTGTGTTGTGTCAATGTACGTAGGTTCGACAATCATAACTGTGTTGTGTCAATGTAGGCAGATTCGACAATCATAACTGTGTTGTGTCAATGTACGCAGGTTCGACAATCATAACTGTGTTGTGTCAATGTACGTAGGTTCGACAATCATAACTGTGTTGTGTCAATGTAGGCAGATTCGACAATCATAACTGTGTTGTGTCAATGTACGCAGGTTCGACTATCATAACTGTGTTGTGTCAATGTACGCAGGTTCGACAATCATAACTGTGTTGTGTCAATGTACGCAGGTTCGACAATCATAACTGTGTTGTGGTTTGTTTTTGGTTATTTATGATTATTCGTTTATATGTTGTTTTTTTTTCAGTAATATAATTATGATGTATGACATAATTGTCAGTTCATGGCGGTTATCACCACGTGTTTTACATATAAAATGCCATTGCAAAGTAGGTGTCAGAGGTCATGGTGATAATACATATGTCTTTTGAGAATTTTAAGGCCCGTCAACACCTCTATTAAATGTTGTTTTGCTCGAAGTTAATCACTTAAAATAATAAATTACAGCTAAAAAACACTAAAAACCTTAAAGGGAAAAGCAGAAATAATCTATAATAAAACTGATCACGTGCTAGAAGAGGACCAGGTGTTTTGGTCGCACATTTCTATCTTTTTAAACAGTAAGTATTCATGATTATAATAATAATCTTCTTGATACTCCAACACTGTATTACTTTAACATATTTCAGGGGTATTCACGTAGATAGTTCATTAACACTAAAGATACTCCTGGGATTAGGTTGAT
The DNA here is from genome assembly GCF_000517525.1 of Limulus polyphemus. NCBI lineage: Eukaryota > Metazoa > Arthropoda > Merostomata > Xiphosura > Limulidae > Limulus > Limulus polyphemus. The sequence goes on from NW_013667651.1 coordinate 83,625, forward strand.
ATGATAACGTATCCTCTTAAGGTAAGGAAAATATAAAAAACCAGGTTTTGTATATTATACTTTCTCTCTGTGAATGTGAAACCCGTTTTCAACCAGTTCTTAGGTGACTGATTGATCGCTGCTTATAAACTATATATATGGACACACACGTATAATCATTAATTTGATAAACTAATGAAACAAGTTACATAACCTTATAGATGTTGTATTCTACTTCACAAAGTAATCCTTGGAGTTCTCTGTACATAAACCGAGCCATAGTCTATAATTTCTTAACTTGGTTGTTTGTTTTGTTTTCTTCACACAGCCGTCCGTAATAGACTAGAATGTAGCAGCTAGCCAATTGAACTCTTGGGCTAATGTTGTTTTACAAAAACGGGCACTCTTAAAGCGTACCCACGGCCCTAAAGTGAAGAGAGCGTTTTAGTGGCAACGGCCTCGAACAACGAATCTTCGGATTCAAAGTCTGACCACACACACTGCTAGACCACGCCTGACCGGAAAATTGTTACAATGTTTACAAAGTATTAAGAATAATTATTTATGGGAAAATATCTTATATAAATGTTACTATCTTTTCTTTTTCTATAAAAAACTGTCCCATTTTTACTTATTACATTTCCATTGATACAGCACAAACCAAATCTATGACTAAATCCCACGAAAACTCGAACACAGGGACAACGATAAGTTTACGGTCTTACAACACTCAGATCCGGGGTTCTATTCCACATGATAGACACAGCAAATAGTCCTATATGGTTTTTCTCTAAAATAAACAAACAAATGAAATATTAACAAAACTTATTATGCCTATTTTCAGAATTGAAATTGTAAAAGAGTGTGTCTGAAATCATTATTTTAAATATTAGCCATCTATAATTACCACACAACTTACCTTGTGACCATGGGCGCCCATAGGAAGAGGCAAGGGAGGTCACTAGATATGTCAAATTATTCTTCTATATTACTGGAAAATCATAAGATATTTGTATTTCGATTTCATAATTTTTTCAAACTTCAGTTACTTAACCCCCCATATTTTTTTCTGCGGACTTACAACGCTGGAAACTGGGTTTCGATACCCGTGGGGGCAGAGCACAGATAGCGCATTGTGCATCTTTGTGCTTAATTACAAACAAACAAACAAATGCTTGTGACAATGAATTATCCTGGCCTTTTGAAGTATATTATCGGGAAAGAAAAAGATAGGAAATCCAAACATTTAATACTTATGTATTAAGTATAGTATGTATTTGCCTCTTTTCCTCAACAGAACGTAAATTTCGCGGAAGAAAAGATGACGTAGAGGTCTAATCTTTTCTTTGATTCGCTACTTCCGCTGTAGCAGGCTGGTTTCACCGAATTCACAGCTCTTCAGTGCTGCTAGGAAGAGCAAACCAATTAAACAAAGTAGGCCTCATAAAGTGGTAGAATACAAGTAGTTTCTTTGGTTTTGATGAACAGTCCCTAATTCACCATTAACACTAGCAGGTGATATACCGTTACGGTTAATTATCCGTTACTGTTTAGCACACTACTTGTTATTTAACGAAAACTTGAATTTCAATGAAGAAAAAGGCCTAATCTGGTTTTCGACTCCCAACTTCCGGATAATCTAAAATAATGCACATTAAAAATAATTATCTACATACAGATGTATAATCTAATGAAGCAACGTCTAATACACCGATTTGTCGTGATTTAGTTTTTATAGTTGTATTGTTACGACAACGGAAGTCACGCAACGCTGGCAGCATGCGCGTTGGAGTTTCTAGAAGGATCATGAATTTTAGAGTATTTTAGAGCCGATGTTCGAGTCCATATCCAGGAAAACAAATTTAGTATTACTAAATCAAATTATTATTTTATTTTCCATCATCGGATTGATAATACTTTCCATATCAAAACATGTTATTCAAGATAAATAAGAAAATATTTATAATCACGTAGGTAATCATCGCTATAAAGTAAAGAAATAAGGGGATAAATGTCATATTTTATAGAAAACCAAAGGTAACTTCGTCAGGCTTAGCTATAAACGTAAAACTATACACAAAATGTTGTTCTATGAAATGAAATACAACAACATTAGAGATATATCAAGCAATTCATATACAGAATCTAAGGCAACTAAAAGAATGAAATACAAGTCTTTTAAAACAAATAAACAAAAAATTATTAACTTGTGTACAGTATAAGTATTTTAAAACAAAAATATAATATTATTAACTGGCACTGAAACTTTTCCACTTGTAAAACTCTTAAGCTAAAGAGTTCAAACTTCATTCAGTTCAAAAAGCAGGAAAACTTTCGTCTCTTTTTTTTTATAAAACTGGATGTTAATAAATGTTTTGAAAGATCTTCAATCGATAAACTTGTAAATACCATTAAGGACCTCCAGTAATGAAACGTTTACATGTGTCTGAAGATTCTTTAAAGAACTAGGAAAACACCAGACAGAATAAAGATAAAATTCCTCTACGGATCTAATAAGTACATACTGAACGTTACACGATTTTTAACATGCAAAATTACCAAGTCACGTGACAACCATAACCGATATGAAGTCGCGGTGAAATGCATCATAACAGAACTACATTTTTTGCACTTCGAAGGTAATGTGATGCCACAGAAAACTGGGAGCAAAAATATTCATACACTCAAATCATAGGGATGTGTTCAGATTGGGAATTTGGAATTTCTAAGACAGGGATATCCCACGTACTTTATGGCATTAGTAAACAACGGAATATGGGTTATCTTCGGTTGTTAGGACCATACAGAACGACACCTGCAACAAGCCGCTCCCTATTCTTTGTCAGCATCTTGTAACTTCTAAAAATACGCGAAAGCAAAGTTCGGTGGAAAAAGCCGTCCACGTTTCCCATGCAAAAGTACGAAACATAACCGAAGAGGATCTCCGCCTGTAAAAGCGAAACAAAACATATGTGTAAAGGTTGTTTGTAAAATTTATCTGTACAACCGTTGCACACTTCAAGCAGCAGGAGAGTGAATGGTCTAGTCGTGTATAGAATCTGTACGATCGAACTCTGGATACGGGCACTAGGAAACTGTCGTCCTTGTAGACAAGCTGGCTTGTGGAAAGGGCACAGGGGTTAGTGGTGTGCTTTTGAAACGACAGCATTACCAAGGAACCCTTTACAATGGAAACTACTTTGTTGAGCTATTTACAAAAAGCACTACTATGACCGGGGGTGGCGATACACACTGTAACGACGTGGTGAGTTTTGAGAATCGTTCAGAACATTTCACAAAAGCAAGCACACTTCAAATTTGCTTCATTTCTAGCTTCACGGATCAGTTTACTTAACTTCATACCAACAAAAGTATTTAATATTACCCGTATGGAGAATTATTGTACTATTCACTACTAAAACAGAAACCAACAACAGAGTGTTATATTACCCATATGGAAAATTATTGTGCTATTCACTACTAAACATAATACCAACAACAGAATGTTATATTATCTGTATGGAGAATTATTGTACCATTCACTTCTAAATATAATAACAACAACAAATTATTATATTACTCGTATTGAGAATTATTGTACCATTTACTAATGAACGTAATACCAACAACAGATTGTTATATTAAACGTATCGAGAGTTATTGTACCATTCATTACTAAACCTAATAATAAAAACAGATTGTTATATTACCCGTATGGAGATTTATTCTAATAATCAATACTAAACATAATACCAATAACAGATTGTTATATTACCAGTATGGAGAATTATTGTACCATTCACTGCTAAACGTAATACCTAAAAAAAGATTGTTATATTACCCCTATGGAAAGTTGTTGTGCCATTCACTACTAAACATAATACCAACAACACATTGTTATATTTCCCGTATGGAGAATTATTGTACCATTCACTACTAAACGTAATACCAACAACAGATTGTTATATTATCCGTATGGAGAATTATTGTACCATTCACTACTAAACGTTATACCAACAACAGATTGTTATATTAGCCGTATGGAGAGTTATTGTACCATTCACTACTAAAAATAATTCCAACAATAGATTATTATATTACATGTATGGAGAATTATTGTACCATTCACTACTATAGGTAATACCAACAACAGATTATTATATTTCCCGTATGGAGTATTATTGTACCATTCACTACTAATCGTAATACCAACAACATTTTGTTATATTAACCGTATGGAGAATTATTGTACCATTCACATCTAACCGTAATACCAACAACAGATTGTTATATTACACATATGGAGAATTATTGTACCATTCACTGCTAAACGTAATAACTAAAACATATTGTTATATTACACGTATGGAGAAGTATTGTACCATTCACTACTAAACGTAATACGAACAACAAGTTGTTATATTACCCGTATGGAGAATTATTGTACCATTCACTTCTAAACGTAATACCAATAACAGATTGTTATATTACCCGTATGGAGAATTATTGTAATATTCACTACTAAACGTAATACCAAAAACACATTGTTATATTACCCGTATGGAGAATTATTGTACCATTCACTACTACACGTAATACCAACAATAGTTTGTTAAATAACCCGTATGGAGAATTATTGTAATATTCACTACTAAACGTAATACCAAATACATATTATTATATTACCCGTATGGAGAATTATCGTACCATTAACTAATAAACGTAATACCAAAAACAGATTGGTATATTACCCGTATGAAGAATTATCGTACCATTCACACCTAAACATAATACCAAAAACAGATTGGTATATTACCCGTATGAAGAATTATCGTACCATTCACACCTATACATAATACCAACAACACATTGTTATATTACCCGTATGGAGAATTATTGTTATATTCAGTACAAAACATAACAGCAATAAGAGATTGTTATATTACCCGTATAGAAAAATATTGTAATATTTACTGCTGAATGTAATACCAACAACAGATTATTATATTACCCGTATGGAGAATTATTGTAATATTCACTACTAAACGAAATAACAACAACAGATTGTTATAATACTCGTATGGAGAAGTATTGCAGTGAATGGTAGAAAAATTCTCCATTCGGGTAAAATAAGAATGTGTTGTTGGTATTATGTTTAGTAGTGAATGGTGCAATAATTCTCCATACAGGTAATTTAACAAACTGTTGTTGGAATTACGTTTATTAGTGAATGGTACAATACTTCTCCATACGGGTAATATAACAATCTGTTTTAGGTATTACGTTTAGCAGTGAATGGTACAATAATTCTGCATACGGGTAATACAATAATCTGTTGTTGGTATTAGGTTTAGTAGTGAATGGTATTAAACATAATACCTACAACCAAATGTTACATTACCAGTATAGAGAGTTATTGTAATATTCAATTCTAAACATAATAGCAATAAGAGTTTGTTATATTACCCGTATGGAGAAATATTGTAATATTCAATACTAAACGTAATACCAAATACATATTATTATATTACCCGTATGGAGAATTATTGTACCATTAACTACTAAACGTAATACAAAAAACAGATTGGTATATTACCCATATGAAGAATTATCGTCCCATTCACTACTAAACATAATACCAACAACACATTGTTATATTACCCGTATGGAGAATTATTGTTATATTCAGTACAAAACATAAGAGCAATAAGAGATTGTTATATTACCCGTATGGAAAAATATTGTAATATTTACTACTAAATGTAATACCAACAACAGATTATTATATTACCCGTATGGAGAATTATTGTAATATTCACTACTAAACGTAATACCAACAACAGATTATTGTATTATCCGTATGTAGAATTATTGTACCATTCACTGCTAAACGTAATACCTAAAACAGATTGTTATATTACCCCTATGGAAAGTTATTGTTCCATTCACTACAAAACATAATACCAACAACACATTGTTATATTACCCGTATCGAGAATTATTGTAATATTCAATACTAAGCATAATAGCAATAAGAGATTGTTATATTACCCGTATGGAGAAATATTGTAATATTCAGTACTAAACGAAATAACAAGAACAAATTATTATATTTCCCGTATGGAGAATTATTGTACCATTCACTACTAATCGTAATACCAACAACATATTGTTATATTACCCATATGGAGAATTATTGTACCATTCACTTCTAAACGCAATACCAACAACATATTGTTATATTACCCGTGTGGAGAATTATTGTACCATTCACTTCTAAACGTAATACCAATAACAGATTGTTGTATTACACGTATATAGAATTATTCTACATTCTGTATAAAACGTAATACCAATACGAGATTGTTATATTACCCGTATGGAGAATTATTGTATTATTCACTACTAAACATAATACAAACAACATATTGTTATATTACCTGTATGGAGAATTATTGTACCATTCACTACTAAACATAATACAAACAACATATTGTTATATTACCTGTATGGAGAATTATTGTACCATTCACTACTAAACGTAATAACAACACCAGATTGTTATATTACCCGTATGGAGAATTATTGTAATATTCAATATTAAACATAAAAGAAATAACTCATTGTTATATTATCCGTATGGAGAATTATGGTATCATTCACTACTAAACGTAATAATATCAACAGATTGTTATATTACCCGTATGGAGAATTATGGTATCATTCACTACTAAATGTAATACCAACAATAGATTATTTAATTACCCGTATGGAGAGTTATTGTACCAGTTACTAATAAACGTAATACCAACAACAACTTATTATATTACCGTATGGAGAAGTATTGTACCATTCACTACTAAACCTAATACCAACAACAGATTGTTATATTACCCGTATGGATAAGTATTGTACTATTCACTACTAAACGTAATACCAAGCACATATTATTATATTAATCGTATGGAGAATTATTGTAATATTCAACATTAAACGTAATACAAATAACAGTTTGTTATATTACCCGTAAGGAGAATTATTGTACCATTCACTACTAAGCATAATACCAACAACAGTATGTTATATTACCTGTATGGAAAAGTATTGAACCATTCACTACTAAACCTAATGCCAACAACATATTATTGTATTACCCGTGTGGAGAATTCCTTAATATTCAATACTTAACATAATACCAACAACAGATTTTTATATTACTCGTATGGAGAATTTCTGTACCATTCACTACAAAACGTAATACCAATAACAGATTGTTGTATTACTCGAATATAGAGAATTGTTGTACCATTCACTACAAAACGCAATACCAACAACAAATTGTTATATTACCCGTATAGAGAGTTATTGTGCCATTCACTTCAAATCGTAATACTAACAACAGCTTTATATATTACCCGTGTATTGTACCATTCGCTACTAAACGTAATACCAACAACACTTTGTTATATTATCAGTATGGTGAATATTTTTATTATTCAATACTAAACGTAATAACAACAACATTTTTTTATATTACCCGTATGGAGAAGTATTGTAATATTCACTACTAAACGTAATACCAACAACAGATTGTTATATTACCCATATGGAGATTTATTGTAATATTTAATATAAAACATAATACAAATAACAGATTGTTATGTTACCCGTATGAAGAAGAATTGTAATATTTACTACTAAACGTAATACCAACAACAGATTGTTATATTACCTGTATGGAGAAGTATTGTACCATTCACTACTAAGCGCAATACCAACAACAGATTGTTATATTTCCCATATGGAGAATTATTGTATTATTCACTACTAAACGTAATACCAAAACTGATTGTTATATTACCCTTATGGAGAGTTATTGTGCCATTCACTAATAAACGTAATACCAACAACAGATTATTATAGTACTCGTGTAGAGAATTATTGTACCATTCAATAATAAACGTAATAATAACAACAAATTGTTATATTACCCGTATGGAGAAGTATTGTAATATTCACTTCTAAACGTAATACCAACAACAGATTGTTATATTGTCCGTATGGAGAAGTATTTTACCTTCAATATTAAAATTAATACGAACAACAGATTGTTATATTACCCATATGGAGAGTTATTGTGCCATTCACTTCAAATTGTAATACCAACAACAGATTGTTATATTACCCGTATGAGTGTTAATATTAACACTTTATGCACCTGAGTAAAGATGCTCTGATAGGCAAGTTGTATTAATATTACCCTATTTATTCTATATAAGGTCCTATGATTATTGTGCCAGACTGTGGATTTCAGGTTCTATTGTTCGATTACCTTTATCGATGTTATATACTAGAATTACAAATACCCTGAAATAGAGTTAACTGATAAATTTAAATTTAGTATTTAAATTGTTTTTAGGATTTAACAGTTAAGTAATAACCGATGTATAGTCAGTTTATGGTATTTGCTAAGAAGATTGATACTCACAATTTTCTCTTTCCACATAAATATGTTTTAATATGCACACATGGATACAATTTACAATAACAGTTATTACAATTAGTTACTACAAACAATGATTTATAAACAAAAGTTTCACAAACTCACAAGCAATATAAAGTCTTCTTTCTAGTTTGGAACTTCTTTGATATCTTATCGAGGATTCACGATGAGCGAGTTAATTTCGAGTTGACGTCGGTATAATTTAATTAACGGGATGCTAGCTAGCTTTGTCCTTCGTTATTTATCTGTCACACACACCGAGTTTCCCCAGATGAATTTATATAATGTTTCCGTAAAAATACTAGTGTCCGATGAGAATACACTGAAGTTAAATGATTTGTATTTTTCGTACTTTGTAAATGATCCTGGTCAAATATCTGAAATTTTTCGATTGATAAGCGTTATAACAACCACAGTTATAACTTCCGAAGTTTATAGCATACTGACTATAGCTAACTAATAATAGATACTCTCTTTGGTGCGTCGAGTTGGTTATGTATTTATAGGTGTGTGGAGGTTTTCTAGAAAATTCAAATTACGTAACAATACAAATTAATCGTTTATGTACACACATACATTGTTGATTCTTACTCTCGAGAATCTTCTACAACTTTGGAGAATAGGCTGGACTTTTGCAATACATATTTAACAGTATAAGCCATGTATATTTCTAAATATAAATTTATTCCAAACAGACGTTGATATTAAAATAAATATATAATAACAAATCCGTTACAACCTCCTCCTTGGAGAATTAAAAGTTGGCGTTATATTATTATAAATTATATAGCACGCGAAAGTGCATCAGTCCAAATGTTATCAACCCCTCTGACATGGATTATCCCCAAATCATACTCTTGTAGTAATAAACTGTAATTTAGCAGTCTTATATTTTCTTTTTATTTCTTTATTTCACTTTTTTCTGTCCTTTTATTTATCTCTTTTTTTCTGTTTCTTTCTTTCTCTTCTTTGTATTTTATTAGATATTCCATAGTGGGTAACAATACTAAGACCATGTCCTCAGAACGGAACTTACGTTCTTCAAAAGCTGTAACAGCTTTCAAAGGAGCAACAGCAATTTTCTGCTTAGATTTTCGTATTAACTGACAGGTATGACAAGGTCTACAAAACTGAGAAACATCTTGTCTAATTTTTAGCCATAAGAAATGTCTCATAATTTTCTCACATGTCTTGTTGACACCTAAATGACCTCTCATGGGGATTTCATGGGCAACTTTCAATATTTCAGAATGATATGCTTTGGTAACAATGATTTGATAAACAATATCCCAGCACATCTGATGGTCTCCATTTCCTCATAAGCACACAATTTTTGAAAAAAGTAACCATTTGGAACTTTCTCCCGTTCATCTTTTGGGAGCGCATACTTAAATAGTGAAGAGATCTGTAGATTTTTCTCTTTCTCAGCTATCAGTTTACTTTTAGTAAATGAAACTTCACCAGGTGAATTCCTCGCGTCCATCATTGTTCCTACCGAGGTATTGTCAGTAGGACAGTTATCAACAAGATCCTTGGCGGAACCGAAAAATGTCAGAAAAAATCTATAACATCGCCCTCTGAATCCATGCCTATCGTTTGTTTTGGGGTTAATTTCTTAGCCTGAGCTCGAGTCACAGCACACGAGGGAATTACATCGGGATTCTCCTCAACGACAACAACATCCTTAGATGAAACATTGATCGGCTCACTAACCATTTTAGGTTCGGCAACAACTTTTTCCCCAGCCAAATCGTTTCTCAACAACAATGATACACCCTTAATTAGCAGGGTAGGTCTTACTCCAACCACAATTGGTCCAGAAACTAGGCCTGATGCTAAATAAATGTTATGAAGAGGAACAATAACAAAGCCATCCTCAATACCCTGAGCAATAACAGACTCACCAATGGCAGAACTCGAATATAAAGGCAATATACCTTCTAACAACAGGTGTTTTACAGAAATGGCAGACAGGCCTTGATTGTTTTAAAGAAGTTTTATCCTGACGGTCAAGAGATTTCGAACTAGAGAAGCTGGATTTTTTAGAAGAATCTTAAACTTTAGTGGATTGAACAGATACAGGTTTTTTTTGAGATGGTATGAATTTCTTTTTATGAAAAGGGGTTTTATATGTTAAAGTGTAGTCACTTGAAAGAGCGGCTGCTTCCTGTAGTGTTTCAACTTTCTTTTCATCTAAATAAGTTTTGAGGTTGTCACGTGCACAATTAGGTATAATTGTCTTAGTTTGTCGAAACTGTTGCAAATATGCATAGAATTGCATCATCGATCAAAATAAATCTCTTTTTGTGGGCAAATTCCATATAAGTTTGATTATCTTGTTTGCGATAACCTCTAAAATTTTGGCGATAAGTCTCCGGTACTAATTCGTATGCTTTGAGAATAGCTGCTTTAACCTTATCATAATTCATACAATCTTCTCGAGAGAGAGAGAGAGAGAGGCATAAGCTTCTTGTGCTTTACCAGTTAAGACACTCTGTAATAATAATGATCATTTTTCGGTGGGCCGTTACATGGTTTGGACTACCTTCTCAAAGTGTTGGAAATATTTATCAACTTCATTTTCATTGAACGGTGGTACTTATCGATTAAGTTCAAAACTGTCATTTTGACTTGGTCGATCGGAGTTGAGTCTATTTTTCATTTATTTCAATCAAATTTCTTTTTCGGCTTCAATGCGAGCTTTTTCGGCCACGAGACGTTTATTTTCTCTTTCAGCTTCAATACGAGCTTGTTCTTTCTCGGCCTCAATTCGAGCTTGTTCTTTCTCAGCTTCGAATCGAGCTTGTTCTTTCTCAGCTTCGAATCGAGCTTGTTTTTTCTCGGCTTCGATACGAGCTTGTTCGGCCTCGAGGCGTTCATTTTCTCTTTCAGCTTCGATACGAGCTTCGCAAAGCTCGATTTGTTTGTGTTTTAGCTGGATCTCTTCTTTATCTTTATCACTCAACCTCGATTGGCTAGTAGGGAAATAAGGGGATCCCTCTAATGCTTCTTCAGGCAACAAATAATTATTTATTAGTATTTCAATAATACGCTTTTTTAGTTCATTTTTTTACATTGTTCTTTTAACTTCTAGTTCTAAAACTTTGACAACTTCGAGCAATTCATTTTTGTTATATCGTTCTAGTTGTTCAAGGGATGGAGATACAAGAAAATCTTAATAATCAGACATGTTCAAATCTTGTTGGCACTGACAAATATAAATTCAATTGTGATTTAACTTTTAATTTAGATCGAATTTTGTTCCTGATTCAGATCTCGGACACGAGCCCCCAGTTTATTATGTTAGGTATTAGAATTTCAAATAGCCTGAAATTGAGTTAACTGATAAATTTAGATTCAGTAGTTAAATTGTACTTTGGATTTAGTAGTAAAGTAAAAGCCGATATGTTGTTAGTTTATTATATTTGCCAACAACATTGATACACACAGTTTTCTTTTTTCACACAAATACATTTTAATATACACACACAATGATTTATAAACAAAAGTTTCACAAACTTACATACATATATTTTTGATTCTTACTTTCGAGAATCTTCTACAACTTTGGAGAATAGGCGGGAGTTTTGCAATACATATTTAACAGCATAAACCATGTATATTTCTAAATATAAATTTAATCCAAACAAATGTTGATATTAAAATAAATATATAATAACAAATTCATTACAATCGACAAAAAATAATAGTAAAACAAATCGAATTTAGGTCCGTGAGTGCGTTATACGTGTCTTTGAAATCCCCCTATTAGGTCTGCGAAGTGTAGCTCAAGAGTTGGCGATGCCTTCTTCCTAGCCTATCACTTCAAAATCAGGAAATTCTGTTCAAACATCATCAAAAACAAACTATACCATTTCCTTCCATAGTGCGCCCCTGTGGCACAGCGGTATGTCTGCGGACTTACAACGCTAGAATTCGGGTTTTGAGATCCGTGGTGGGCAGAGCACAGATAGCCCATTGTGTAGCTTTGCGCTTAATTACAAACAAACAATCCTACCATACCACATACGTGCGTGTCTGTGTGAGTGAGAGTATTTTAGTGCTGCACATGTTTTAATATCCACATTTAGGACTTTTATTAGTTCTGTTCGATAAACAATTTATTCCAGGATAAATGTTTACACGATATGAAGAAAGAAGAGTCATTTTAAAACTACTGTTTTGTTCTTCTGTTTAAATAGCGCATGCAAAAATATTTATAGCACCTGGCAACATCCTATACTCACGCACTCAGGCAATAACGAGGTTATTACTTTGAGCTAAAACACTTGAACTCTTAAGAAAGATGAAATATACGAAAGTTAAAACACAAATAAGTCCACGTTAAGTTAACAACAAAACCATTAGCCTACATTACACGTTCACAATAAGTTAACAACAAAACCATTAGCCTACATTACACGTTCACAATAAGTTAGCAACAAAAACTTATAGCCTACATAACAAGTCCACAATAAGTTGTTACGACAGCGGAAGTCACGTGACGCTGGTAACACGTGATGAATTTCTCGAATGATCATGAATTATCGGGTAAGCCCGAGTTTGTTCGAGACGCCCTCCAATTCCAACATTACTAGCATCCCAATCCAGTATGTACGGCAGTGAGGGACTTGTAAGTTTAAAAGTGGAGTTGAGGCTAATTTTTCTTTCAATGTCTTGAAAGTATGCTGGCAAGAAACTGTCCGTTCGAACTTTTGACCTTTTTTGTTAAATCATGTAGTGGAACAGCTATAGTTGCAAAGTGCATCACAAACTTCCGGTAATAGGTACAGAGTCCCAAGAAACTTCTTAACTATCGCACATTGTCTGGTGTTGGTCAGTCATGCACTGCTTACACCTTGTCAGGATCAGGTTGCACACCATGCTCACTTACAATGTGACCTAAGTAAAGCACCTCTTTCTGGAACAAGTGTCATTTGTTGGGATGGAGTTTGAGGTTTGCTGCTTTCAAACGCTTGAATACTTCCTCTAGCCGGGACATTTCCTCATCAAAAGTTGTTGCAAATACAATGACATCGTCCAGGTACACCAGGGCTATCCTCCATTGTAGGTTTTCCAATACTCTTTCCATCAGCCTCTCAAATGTTGCTGGAGCATTACTAAGCCCGAATGGCATCACACGGTATTGCCAGAGACCTTGGCCATAACTAAATGCTGTGTTAGTTCTATCTGCTTGAGCAGTGGGTATGAGTCTTTTTCGGTTATACTGTTAAGAGCCCTGAAGTCCACACAGCAACGTTGGGTCCCATCCTTCTTCTGGACTAACGCGACGGGAGCTGACCAGGGACTGATTTCTCGACTATCCCTTCTAGACCATCC
>NW_013667651.1:97725-104752 GCF_000517525.1 Limulus polyphemus
TGCTTTAACATTGACTGGCTCTACCTCCTGGCACACACATAACAATGCTCCTTCCTTAAGTGTCTTCTCACATTTAAAGAACATGGCCACTGTCATAGGTACTACTTGATGACCTGCCACAAGTGACCTTCCAATCTTTAAAGCCGCTGACCAGGATGGGTCTTCCACTGCTTCCACAATCATTGGGCTTCCATGGGATGTTCTTTTGTCCTACCCTAAATTATCTTCTCTGACATAGGGGGTATTGTAGTTGACTTAAGTGTTGTGACATGCAGATCAACGGATGAAGCAACACTTACTGGAATCTGGCCTTTGTTGTTTCCAAACGTCATTTTAGTGAAGTTAACTACACACTTCCTTGGTAGTAAGTAGTCCAATCCTAATATGCAATGGTCTTCAATGTCAGCCAAATATACTTTCTGTCTGTTCTTCATGCCCATGAGCTCAATAGTTACCCACACTGGTCCCCACAACCTTGCTTAATGTCCTGTCGCACCATAGAACTTCTGTACAGCTTCAGGTACTTTTTTGTGATCCAGCACCTAGATACTCACAAAGGTTTGCTTAGATGCAGAATCTATGACAAAGTCGCACCTTTGGCCATCCATCTTTCCTGTCACGTAGACGCTATATGTACTTGCCATTTTACAAATAGCTGCTGGGACTTTCACAATGGGGGTTGGTGGGCGTCCCTCAGCACCAACCACTACTGATTTACCGAAGCTGACTTATTGGTGGTATTCTTCTTACACTGGCTCCTCAACAACCTTTCTGGATACCAACTTTTCCTGCTGTGGCACCTCCCCTGTGTTGAAGTTGCCAGCATTGAGCTCTCTTCTGCCCAGGTTTGTTACAGTGCCAGAAAAGTCCCTCAAACTTCTCTGAAAGTTGACCCTTTCTGGCCTTGAATCCTGACGACTGTACCAACCTTGGTACCTCTGTGCTGGACTTAACGTAAGATTCGAATTCAAGAGCTCTGGCCATTGCATTCTGTATAGTAGAGGGTGTGCTTGCTTCACTTGTATTTTCAGTTGTGGACTGTCCAAGGCGTCTACAAACTGATCCCTCAGCTACAACTTGAGAAGATCGGGTGGTGCAGTTGGGTAGGCCTTGTGTGCCATACTTTCCAAGTCCTGTGCCAGCTCTTGTAGGCTCTACCCCTTAGCACGGACTCTCGTCCTAAACTCAGCACTGTAGACTTCAGACTGATTTTGGGTTCCATACCTGAGTTCTAGAGCCGCTACCAGTACTCTATAGTTGTGCCTGTCATCTGCTGACAACTGTCCAAGAATTTCCAGTGGTTGTTCCTTCAAGCTAATTGCCAGATATACTGCTTTCTGCTCCTCTGTCCATCCGTTCATCTCTGCCAGTAGGTCAAATTGTGCTCTATATGCTTCCCACGGTGCCTTCCCATCGAATTCCTGTGGCTGCCTTCGTACTGGATCACTCCTATTACTGACATTCATATCTGGGATGTGACTTCTAACAGGACTGAAGATGTCTACATTATGGTTTAGCTGCGGGGTCTGAAAGGGGCTTGTCATTGTCTTGGGCTGATTAAGTCGATGGTTAATGTATCCTCCTTGTGTAAAAGACAATAAATCATCCATTAACGTATTCAATTCGCTTTTAAATTTACTAATGCTTTCCATTTGTACTTCTTGTTTCCTTTCTTGTTCCAGTTGCCACTGCTGTAGTCTCTCTTCTTGTTTATGTTCTCGTTCTTCTTGTTTATTTTCTTTTTCCTCCAACAACTGCTGTAATCTCTCTTGTTTATTTTCTTTTTCCTCCAACAACTGCTGTAATCTCTCTTGTTTATTTTCTTGTTCGAGCTGCCACTGTTGCAGGTTTTTTGCCACTGTTGTTGTCTCTCTTCTTGTTTCTTTTCTCGTTCTTCTTCTTTCTTTTCTTTTTCCTCCAACAACTGCTGTAATCTTTCTTCTTGTTTATTTTGCTGTTAGAGCTGCCACTGTTGCAGGTTTTCTTGCAAATGCTGTTGTCTCTCTTCTTGTTTCTTTTCTCCTTCTTCTTGTTTCTTTTCTTGTTTATTTTCTCGTTCTTCTTGTTTCTTTCGCTGCTCTTGTAATGCTGCCATCAAATCTGCTAAGCTGTAGTTTGATTTGCCGCTTCTCGTTTCCATTTTTTTGTCCCACTCTCTGACACCAATTTGTTACCTCTCCGTTCGTTAGTTAATTTTCCGTATAATTTCTTTCCGAAGAAACTTTAGCGATACAAGTCCTTTCTTAAATAAAACTGTTTTATTCTTTCTGAATACAACTTTGCAATACATTTAATTTCCACAGTCACGCTGTAACAAACGCTATAATTCACAACTTACGTCTCACGTGCTTGACTCAACAATACGTCTCTCTCTGTCCGCAGTTCAATTACACATTGTTGCCGTCAGTTCTTGGCGGCTTATATACAAGAATACCTCATATCTAGTAACCTCTCGAGGTTTCATGAACGTTCTAGAAGCGCATGACGTGTTACAAGGGTCACGTGACCTCCACTGTCGTAACAGTATATAAGACTGGCAGTGAAAGCCTGGGGAAATGGATGTATGATAAAGCGAACAGTAGTCACGGTAAGTTTAAAGCGAGATTGTAAATCGCTGCTGTTTATAGCATGTATTATAAAAGTTGTTACGTTTAAAGTAATGAGAATCGTACTGACAATGGAATTACTGTGTTGTAAAAGTTTGTATCGAGAAATAATAAACTGGTTTAATCAAGAAAGAACTTGTATCGCTGAACAATTCCATAATAATTTAACAACGAAAACTTATAGCCTATATTACAAGTTCACAATAAGTTAGCAACAAAAACTTATAGCCTACATAACAATTCCACAATAATTTAACAACGAAAACTTATAGCCTATATTACAAGTTCACAATAAGTTAGCAACAAAAACTTACAGCAAATATAACAATTCCACAATAACTTAGTAACGAAAACTTATAGCCTAAATAACAAGTCTAAAATAAGTTAACACCAAAACATTATAGCCTAAACAATAAGTCCACGATAAGTTAACAACAAAACTTATAGTCTACATAACAAGCCCACGATAAGTTAACAACAAAAACCTATAACCTAGATAACAAGTTCACAATAAGTTAATAACAAAATCTTATAGCCTAAATAACAATTCCACAATAAGTTAACAACGAAAACTTATTGCCTACATAACAAGTTCACAATAAGCTATCAACAAACTTATAGCCTAAATAACAAGTCTAGAATAAGTTAACACGAAAAACCGTATAGCATACACAATAAGTACACGAAAAGTTAACAAGAAAAACTTATAGCCTACATAACAAGTCCACGATACGTTAACAACAAAAACCTATAGCCTAGATAACAAGTTCACAATAAGTTAATAACTAACGTATAGCCTTAAATACAAGTCCACAATAAGTTAACAACAAAATGTTACAGCCTACATAACAAGTCCACAATAAGTTAACAACAAAATTTTATAGCCTACATAACAAGTCCACGATAAGTTAACAACAAAATTTTATAGCCTACATAACAAGTTCACGATAAGTTAACAACAAAACTTATAGCCTACATAACAAGTCCACGATAAGTTAACAACAAAAAACTTATAATCTACATAACAAGTTCACAACAAGTTAACAACAAAATATTATAGGCTACTGTTACGACAGCGGAAGCCAAGTGACGCTGGTAACATGTGATGAGTTTCTAGAAGGATCATGAAGGCCCTCTATTTTAATATATAAGCCAGGCAAATAAAGTGAAGATAACAATAGCAGATAGACAGATATAGAGACAAATAACTGAATCAAGCGAGCGGTAGTGACCATAGGTAAAGTGCGTGAATGGTTTTGAATTGTAGCGTGTATTTAAGTTAAAGTGACTGTGGAAATTCTGTGTATTGCAAAGTTGTATTAGGAAAGAATAAACTAGTTTTATTTAAAGAACGTTCGCTGAAGTTCCTCGGGAAGAAATTATACCGGAAATTAACAAACGACCAGAGACGTAACAAATTGGTGTCAGAAGTGGGATGGAAAAGAAAAACAATGGAAAAGAGAAGTGGCAAATAACCTACGACTTAGCAGACGTGATAGCAGCAATACAAGAACAGCAAAAGAAACAAGAAGAACTAGAAATTGAACGAGAAAAGAAACAAGAAGAGAGACAACAGCAGTGGCAAGAAAACCTGCAAGAATGGCAGCACGAAAGCAAAATAAACAAGAGAGATTACACCAGTTGTTGGAGGAAAAAAGAAAAGAAACAAGAGAGACAACAGCAGTGGTAGCTCGAACAACAAAATAAACAAGAGATTACAACAGCTATTGGAGTAGAAAGAAAATAAACAAGAAGAGCGACTACAACAGTGGTTGGAAGAGAAAGAAACCAAACAAGAACAGAGACTACAGCAGTGGTTGGAGGTGAAAGAAAATAAACAAGAAGAAAGTCTCCAACAGTTGAGAGAAAGCCAGCATACCCAAATGGAAAAGATTGGTAAATTTCAAAGTGAATTAAATACATTAAAGGATGATTTACTGTCTTTTACACAAGGAGGATATATTAGCCATCGATCTAATCAGCCTCAGACAATGACAAGCCCCTTTCAGACCCCACAGCTAAACCATAATGCAGACATCTTCAGTCCTGACAGAAATCAAATTCCAGACATGAGTGTCAGCAATAGGGGTAATCTAGTACGAGGGAAGCCACAGGAATTCGATGGGAAGGCACCATGGGAAGCATATAAAGCACAATTTGAGCTCCAGGCAGAAATGAATGGATGGACAGAAGAGCAGAAAGCAATGTACCAGACAACCACTGGAAATACTTGGACAGTTGTAAGCAGACGACAAGCAAAACAATAGAGCACTGGTAGCTGCTCTAGAACTCAGGTATGGAACTCAAAATCAGTCCGAAGTCCACAGGGCTAGGTTTAGGACGAGAGTCCGTGGTAAAGGGGAGAGCCTGCAACAGAATTTAGAAAGTATGGCATACAAGGCTTACCCAACTGCACCACCCGATGTCCTCAAACCATTGCTGAGGGATCAGTTTGTAGACGCCTTGGACAGTCCACAACTGAAGATACAAGTAAAGCAAGCACACCCCTCCACTATGCAGGATGCAATGGCCAGAGCTCTTGAATTCGAATATCATGTTAAATCCAGCACAGAGGTACCAAGGTTGGTACAGTCATCAGGATTCAAGGTCAGAAAAGGTCAACTTTCAGAGAGGTTTGAGGGACTTTGCTGGCACTGTAACAAACCTGGGCACAAGAAAGCTCAATCCCAGAAACTTCAACACAGGGAAGATGCCATGGTGGGAAAGGCTGCTACCCAGAAATGTTGTGGGAACTATGGAGAGCAAGAATATATGATGAGCCAGTGTAAGGAGAATACTACCATTAAGTCAGCCTCGGGGAAATCAGTAGTGGTTGGTGTTGAGGGACGCCCTCAACATAGTGCCTATGTGACAGGAAAGCCGGATGGCCAACAGTGCAACTTTGTCATAGATTTTGCATCTCAGCAAACCCTTATGAGTATCAAGGAGCTACATCACAAAGGAATACCAGAGCCATAAAACGCTCATTGGTGTGACAGGACAGTATGCAAGGTTGTGGGGACTGGTGTGGGTAACTATTGAGCTCGTGGGCATAAAAGACAGACGAATATTAGGGTTGTACTACTTCTACCGACGAAGTGTGTAGTTAACTTTGTTAAAATGACGTTTGGGAACAACAAAAGCCAAATTCCGGTAAGTGTTGCTGCATTTGTTGATTTGAATGTCACAGCATTTAAGTCAACTACAATACCCCTATGTCAGAGAAGATAATTTGGGGTGGAATAAAAGAACATTCCGAAGCTTGTGGAAGCAGTGGAAGACCCATCCAGGCCAGCGGACATGAAGTTTGGAAGGTCATTTGTGGCAGGTCATCAAGCAGTACCCATAATAGTGGCTAATTTCTCTAGATGTAAGCAGACACTTAAGGAAGGGGCATTGTTGGATTTGTGCCAGGAGGTAGAGCTAGTCAATGCTAAGACAAGAAATACAATCATAAAGAAAGGACATCCTCTCCCACAACATTTAACTGACCTCTATAAGAAGAGCATAGTCCATTTGTCATAGTTACAGGCTCTTCTGGTCAGGTAACTTTTGGTGAATTATGCAGACGTCTTTTCGAAAGGAGATCATGACTTTGGCTGCACAGACCTTGTGGAGCACAGAATAAGCACAGGCAATCACAGTCCAATTAAGATCCCTCCGAGGAGAATAGCTCTGGCAAAGCGACAAGAGATGGAGAAGATCATGGATGACCTACTTAAAGAAGGGATAGTCGAGAAATTGGATAATCCCTGGTCAGCTCCTGTCGTGTTAGTCCAGAAGAAGGATGGGACCCAACGTTACTGTGTGGACTTCAGGGATCTTCACAGTATAACCGAAAAGGACTCATACCCACTGCCAAGAATTGATGATACTCTTGATGCCCTAAGTGGAGCAAGGTGTTTTTCAATTCTGGACTTAAAGTCAAGTTCCATCAAGTGAAAATGTTGAAGCATTTAAACCTAAGACTTCATGTAGTTATGGCCAAGGTCACTGGTAATACTGTGTGAAGCCATTCGGGCTTAGCAATGCTCCAGCAACATTTGAGAGACTGATGGAAAGAGTACTGGAAGGCCTACAATTAAGGATAGCCCAAGTGTACCGAGATGATGTCATTGTATTTGCAACAACATATGATGAGGAAGTATCCCGGCTAGAGGAAATATTCAAGTGTTTGAAAGCAGCAAACCTCAAGCTCCATCCCAACAAATGCCACTTGTTCCAAAAAGAGGTGCTTTACTTTGGTCACATTGTAAATGAGCATGGTGTGCGAACTGATCCTGACAAGGTGAAAGCAGTGCATGACTGGCCAACACCAGACAATGTGGGACATTTAAGAAATTTCTTGGGACTCTGTACCTATTACCGGAAGGTTGTGAAGGACTTTGCAACTATAGCTGCTCCACTACATGATTTAACAA
>NW_013667651.1:104912-107280 GCF_000517525.1 Limulus polyphemus
TAACAAAAAAAAGGTCAGAAGTTCGAACGGACAGTTTCTTGCCAGCATACTTTCAAGACATTGAAAAAAAAATTGGCTTCAACTCCACTTTTAAAGCTTCCAAGTCCCTCACTGCCGTAAATACTGGTTTGTGATGCAGTAATGTCGGAATTGGAGGAGTGTTATTTCAGAAAGTGGGTGAAAACGAACATGTGGTGGCCTACTTCAGCAGGGTCCTGAGTAGACCACAGAGGAACTACTGTGTAACGTGAAGGGAACTCCTTGCTATAGTAAATAGTCTGACATATTTCCATCCTTACCTATATGGAGCCAGGTTTACCATCAGGACAGACCATGCTGCATTACGCTGGTTAAAATCATTAAAGAACCAAGAGGGAAAAATGACACATTGGATCGGAAAGATAGACCAGTATAATTATGACATTGAATACAGAGAAGGAAATGCCGACGGACTGAGCCAAAGACCCTGCAAAAATGACTGCAGACATAGCTGCAAATGAGAGGTTGAATTAACCAGGTGTCATCAAGCTGAAGTCAAAGTGACTGAAGGAGTTGATGATGGTGAGGTGGAATCAGGTATAGATATTAAAGCAGAGCATGAGAAAAACCAAGATTTGAAGCCAATAATTGATTTTCTAAAAGCAAGTGTTTTGCGCCCTGCTTATGAGAAGGTGTTTAGTCTAAGCCCGGTGACAAAGGACTATTGGGCACAATGGGACCAGTTGAAGCTTGAAGATGGTATTCGTCTCTGGAGATGGGAAAGTGACGACCTGGCAAACAGTTATACTGAGAAAATTAAGGGATGTTGTGCTGCGTCAATCCCATGATAGTTTAACAAGAGGACATCTCGGAGTTAAGAAGACATTGAGTCACCTACGGAAGAGATTTTACTAGATACGTATGAGGCATGATGTAGACGAATGGTGCAGGACATGCAGTACATGTTGTGGTAAAAGGTGACCCAAGCATAATGGACGTGCTTCAATGAAGTTATATCAAGTTGGCGCACCAATGGAAAGAGTAGCCATTGACATTGCTGCTCCTCTGCCCCAAACTCGTGCTGGAAAAAGTACACTTGTGTGGTGATGGATTATTTCACCAAGTGGCCTGAGGCATGTACAATACCAAATTAGAAAGCTAGAACTGTAGCTTCGGCTATTAGTGATTTCTTCTCCAGATTTGGTATGCCATATGAACTGCATTCAGATCAAGGCCGTAAATTTGAATCATCTGTGTTCCAAGAATGCTGCAAGTCGTTTGCTATACGAAAGACCAGAACAATGCCACTTTATCCATAGTCTAATGGGAAAGTAGAAAAGTACAACTGGACACTGGGGCATGAATTGGCAAAGTTTTGTAATAGCCGCCAAGATGACTGGGATGTCTTACTTCCTTCACTGTTGATGGCCTATATAACAGCAGAGCAGAGAGTGGGACGGAAAATAAAAAAATGGAAACGAGAAGTGGCAAATCAAACTACAGCTTAGCAGATTTGGTGGCAGCAATACAAGAATAGAAAAAGAAACAAGAAGAATAAGTAAATAAACAAGAACAGAAACAAGAAGAGAGATTACAGCAGTTGGTGGAGGAAAAAAGAAAAGAAACAATAAGAGAGATTACAGCAGTTGTTGGGGGAAAAAGAAAAGAAACAAGAAGAGAGTACAGCAGTTGTTGGAAGAAAAAGAAAAGAAACAAGAAAACGAGAAAATAAACAAGAAAAGAAATAAGAAGAACGAGAAAAGATACAAGAAGAGAAATTACAGCAGTTGTTGGAGGAAAAATCAAAGAAACAAGAAGAACGAGAAAAGAAACAAGAGGAGAGACAACAGCAGTGGCAAGAAAACCTGCAACAGTGGCAGCTAGAACAGCAAAATTAACAAGATAAGAGATTACAGCAATGACAACTAGAACAAAAAAGGAAATAAGAAGAAAGTCTCCAAAAGTTGCAGGAAAGTCAGCAGCAACTACAGGAAAGTCAACAACGGTGGTAAAAAGTACAAATGGAAAACATTAGTAAATTTCAAAGTGAATTAAATACATTAAAGGATGATTTGATGTCTTTTACACAAGGATGATATATTAGCCATCGACCTAATCAGCCTCAGACAACAGGAACCCCTTTCCAGACCCCGAAGCTAAACCCTAATGCACAAATCTTCGGTCCTGTCAGAAGTCACATTCCAGAAACGAGTGTCAGCAATAGGGATGGTTTATTACAAAGGAAGCCACAGGAATTCGATTGGAAGGCACCATGGAAATCATATAGAGCACAATTTGAGCTCCTGGCAGAAATGAATGGATGGACAGAAGAGCAGAAAGCAGTGTACCTGGCAACAAACCTGAAAGGAAAACCACTGAAAATACTTGG
>NW_013667651.1:108076-128113 GCF_000517525.1 Limulus polyphemus
AGTGTCTACGTGACAGGAAAGCTGAATGGTCAAAAGTGCAGGATCACAAATGAGTACCAGAAGCCATACAGAAGCTCTGTGGCGTAACAGGACATTATACAAGGTTGTGGGGACCCGTGTGGGTAGTTATTGAGCTCATGGATATGAAGGACAGACACAAAGTATACTTGGCTGACACTGAAGACCAATGCATATTAGAGTTGGACTACTTACTACCGAAGAAGTGTGTAGTTAACTTCGATAAAATGACGAATGGGAACAACAAAGGCCAAATTCCGGTAAGTATTAAAAGAGAGATTGAACTAACAAGATGTCATCAAGCTGAAGTCAAAGTGACTGAAGGAGTTGATGATGTTGAAGTGGAATCAGGTATAGATGTTAAAGCAGAGCAGGAGAAAGACCAGGATTAGAAGACAATAATTGATTTTCTAAAAGCAAGTGTTTTGTGCCCTGCTTGAGGGAATGTGTCTAGCTTAAGCCCTGTGACAAAGAACTATTGGGAACAACGGGGCCAGTTGAAGCTTGAAGATGGTATTCTTCTCTGGAGATGGGAAACTGCAGATGGGAAAGTGACGACCTTGCAAACAGTTATACCGAGAAAGTTACTGGAAGTTGTGATGCGTCAATCCCATGATAGTTTAACAGGAAGACATCTCGGAGTTAAGAAGACACCTACGACAGAGATTTTATTGGATAGGTATAAGGCAAGATGTGGAAGAATGGTGCAGGACATGCAGTACATGTTGGGCTAAAAGGTGGGACCCAAGCATGATGGACGTGTTCCAATGAACTTATGTCAAGTTGGAAAGAATAGCCGTTAACATTTCTGGTCCTTTTGCCCCAAGCTCGTGCTGGAAACAGGTACATTTTTGTGCTGAAGACGTGTCACCTGTAAAAGCCACTGTCGAAGAAGAAACTCTACACGGTTTTGAGAAGGGAAACAGTGAAGCCCTTAATGAAGTTACTACCACTGATGTAACTGTTACCGATAATAGGACATTTCCTGATGGAGCAGATGAACCACACGTAAAGCAGAAGCCAACGAGATGGAGACCAGTTCGAAAGAAGATACGTCCTGTAAAATTATGAGACTTTGTTGAATTTTAATTTTGTGTTTGTAAATTTTGTACATTTAATCAAGTTATTGTTAATTATCTACTTGTTTAATGTAAGTGGCTATTGTTCGGGACGAGCAATACTAAGGAAAGGGCAGTGTTACGACAGCGGAGGTCACGTGACCCTGGTACCACTTGATAAGTGTCTAGAAGGTTCGTGAAGAGGCGAGTGCATTCTAGACGCCCTCTATTCTTGTATATAAGCGCGGCAAATAAAGCGAGATAATTAATTGGATAGCAGACAGAGAGATGGGGAGTTGTATTGAGAAAGAATAAACTAGTTTTATTTAAGAAAGGACTTGTATCACTGAAGTTCTTCGGAAAGAATTTTTACTGGAATTTAACAGAGACGTAACATTAACAACAAAAACTTATAATCTACATAAAAAGTTCACAATAAGTTAACAACAAGAACTTATAGCATACATATCAAGTCTACAATAAGTTAACAACAAAAAAATTGTAGCCTATATAATGTTCTCTGTCTTAACCCTCTCTCTACAGGTAGATCAAAGTGCGCATGCTACGACTTTTTGTAGATCGTTACATTGAAAACTTAATTCAACTGCTTTATCATTATTAAATAAACGTGGCATCCAAACGTAGTTAGTAAATCAAATTTTAATATTATATAAAGTTCAAGTTCTTACTTTTATAAGGAAGTATATTATCCAAATTCTACTGCTCTGTGAATTCATATTGTTACGACAGCGGAGGTCACGTGACCCTAGTAACACGTCATGCGCTTCTAGAACGTTCATGAAACCTCGAGAGACTACTAGATATGCGGTAGTCTTGTATATAAGCCGCCAAGAACTACCGGGCAAAAATGGGTAATTGAACTGCGGACTGAGAGAGACGTATTGTTGAGTCGAGCATGTGAGACATTGGTTGTGAATTATAGCGTTTGTTATACCATGACTGTGGAAATTAAGTGTATTGCAAAGTTGTATTTAGAAAGAATAAACTAGTTTTATTTAAGAAAGGACTTGTATCGCTAAAGTTTCTTCGGAAAGAAATTATACGGAAAATTAACTAACGACCAGAGACGTAACAGTATTACAGACGATTATAAAAACTGTTTATACCCTGATATGTGTTCATATGATGTTAGAAACGGGTGCTATTTTAGTTAGATATTGTTCGAGAGTCACATTAATGTATGTAAAAGATGTTTAACCTTGCTGTGCCGTGTGCTTGTTGATGATGCACAGCTGCAGTGGTTCAAAAATGGCAACATTCAACCACACATAAACAAGTATAAAATTAGTACACTTTAGACGGTACACGATAACAAGCTTTTGTTTTTACTATTTTTAGCTATGACATTTGATAGGATGTAATCATGAAACTGTAACTATAGTAACAAAGCTAGATAATAAGATTTGTATGTTTTTGATTGTTCCACGGTGAGCTGGATTGAATGAAGGTCCAATATTTCTGAAAATGAATGAATAAGCGTATCTTAGTAAACCACGCCTCCAATGGATCACGTGCCACCTGCGAGTGCTAATTTACTATGTTTATGATGCCTACTACAACGGGTTAAATTGATCGCTCGGCAACAGTTGAAGAGCTAGAAGCAGGTTGCTTTAGGGAAACGTCGAGATTCCGAGCACGTGCATCATGCATCCGTTACTCGTGGTTGTCTATTCACTCTCAGCCGTATGGTTTTATATTGTGGTGGCAGAAGGTAAGGCGTTGATATACGTTTGTTTACTTATTAAATATTGATTCGGAATTTAGTGTGCTGTTGGTAAAGGCAAGCTTATGATATAAATGTGGATTTTATTGAAAGAAGTATTTTATTGCTATAGAATTGTAAATCTGATGTTAGCATCCCGTCTACAAAACTCTTTAATGTTACAATTCCACTGTTTGTTACTAGGCGTGAAAACTGTTTCTGTTATGTTAATATTGACCTGACCTTACAGACTGATGTACTTACTAACGTATGGGGCTGCATATAAAGTGGTCTAAGACTGAAACATTCTCTCGAATAACGCATGGAAATGAAAAAGTTTTAAGAATAAGCACAGTGAAGTTTCGTTATTAGGGTCATTCCGAACGCTTTCACTATAATAACGATTCTGTAAAATCAGGATATTAAACGTTAACTTAAAACAATTCACAGTCATATAGGTTAGTTCAGTTTTGATAAATAACGAAAAAGCCGTGATAATCCGTTTCGTGTGATGTCAGAATCTCAACAGTACAGCTACATTATGAAATAAAGGAACAACACATCAACGTTGAAAGGAATTTGTTACTTTTAAACATTCAGAATCATTTTACTATGTGATAAACAGCTGGTAGAACAATTAATTAATCCTAAACTTGTTGTTAAAGTTAAGTATTCTAACAAGAAATCAACATTCTATATAGATAATTCTTGTACAGATTAAAATCAGTTCCTGTTTATAGTTGTTATGAAGTAAAGAATAAGGCATTCCGATTTTTTCCTGTTGTTTCTAACCTTTAACCAAATATTCATAAAAACAAAACAAAAATTAGGATCAGTATCAATATTTAAATGTATTTGGATTTCTCATTTTGAGTGAGACTTCTGAAAACTTTAAAAACAAAGGTAGAAACGTAAAAGTTAGATTTATAAAACTTCTATGTGATGTGAAAATTTCGCGTAAAACTAACTCTCGCGCTCACTTATAAATAAAAATAAAACGAAGGTAAGACTGAAAAAGCAGAATTTTATCAAAAAGTTTTATTCGCAATTTTAGGATCTTAAACCTCACTTCAAAGATACGTGTTTACTTCATTCAGTAACAACTATCACATCGTATTAATTACACTTAGAACAAACTGTCTAAATTAATCATAACTTGTTTAGAGAAGTTATTAAGAAGCCTTTAACATTTTGTACTTAAATCTAAAGTCACTTTTTATTCGTATAATAAATTTGTTTTATGGAGAAACCATGAGGTAACACGATAACACTCTCGCTATCACTAATTTTTGATAACGTCACAATATCTGTTTATTACGTAATGAACTATCGCATCGTAACGTCACGTGATGTTTATAATGATTAATATTATACTTCCCTATTTCCGGGTGAAGGGCTTATGGGCGCTTTACGAGATTGTTTATATGCGTGTCGTTGGTATATAATATTCAAACATATAGTGTGCAACGACAATTCTTGTAAACCTTGGCTTTCTGCATTTCTGACGTTTACAGTCATATATAGTTATTTTTACAATTACGTCATATATATTTTTCTTTTGGGAACATGATTATACGTGCTATACCTGAGAACATGATTATAGGTGCTGTACTTGAGAACATGATTATAGGTGCACTACTTGGGAACATGATTGTACGTGCTCTAATTGGGAACATGATTATATGTGCTTTACTTGGGAACATGATTATACGTACTCTACTTGGGAACGTGATTATACGTGCTTTACTTGGGAACGTGATTCTAGGTGCAGTACTTGGGAACATGATTATACGTACTCTACTTGGGAACATGATTCTAGGTCCAGTACTTGGGAACATGATTATACGTACTCTACTTGGGAACATGATTATAGGTGCTGTATTTGGGAACATGATTATATGTGCTATACTTAGGAACATGATTATATGTGCTATACTTAAGTTGTTGTTTTTTTCGTTTTTAGGAATATATCAAAATCTTTTTTTTTGTAATGATTTTGTCGATTCTTTTTTTTTTGTTGTTTCTTTTCCAAAGTATCAAACATTTTTTTGTTGATAAAGTTCAATTCCTCTCTCATATTTTGTTCTGTATTGTGTTTATACTATATAATGTTTCGATACATGACATTTTTACATAACATTATTTAGAAGTTCCCAAGCTGGCGTAAAATAAGTTTGATTGTTTATAAAAATGTATACGTAGTGGAAGAACCATATAACTTAAGGTTTCCTTGTTGGTATAGGTATGTAAAAACACGTGTTGAACACAATTTGAAAACTAGGCCATAGGTGGCGCTGCAAGGCGATCTTGAAGGAGCAAATTGTATTTCAACTTGGGTACAGCAGTCTCAATGCAACAACAGACTCCAGACGAAGTAGGAAAGGCCATATACCGCCACCTAGCATATCCTCAGCTAATGTATCACATAATCTTGAATTTGATCCATGTCTTATAATTTCGTATATAATTAACCACTATCAAACACAAGTACAACCATGTCTTATAACTTCGTATATAATTAACTACTATCAAACACAAGTATAACCATGTTTTATTATTTGATATATAATTAACCACTATCAAATACAAGTATAACCATGTCTTATAGCTTCGTATATAATTAACCACTATCAAACACAAGTATAACCATGTTTTATAACTTCGTATATAATTAACCACTATCAAACACAAGTATAACCATGTTTTATAATTTCGTATATATAATTAACCACTATCAAACACAAGTATAACCATGTTTTATAACTTCGTATATAATTAACCACTATCAAACACAAGTATAACCATGTTTTATATTGTATATAAATAACCACTATCAAACACAAGTATAACCATGTCTTATAATTTCGTATATAATTAACCACTATCAAACACAAGTATAACCATGTTTTATAATTTCGTATATATAATTAACCACTATCAAACACAAGTATAACCATGTTTTATTATTTGATATGTAATTAACCACTATCAAATACAAGTATAACCATGCCTTATAGCTTCGTATATAATTAACCACTATCAAACACAAGTATAACCATGTTTTATAACTTCGTATATATAATTAACCACTATCATACACAAGTATAACCATGTTTTATAACTTCGTATATAATTAACCATTATCAAACACAAGTATAACCATGTATTATTATTTGATATATATAATTAACCACTATCGAATGGATTAATTATGAAAGCTCCTGGAATGATACACAGCGAAATCTTTATTAACGGAATAATTTTAATTATATTGAAACTTTCTGACGCACCAACATTAAATCATTAGTATTAAAACTTGGTTATTTATTAGTGAGTTGCTCTCTTATAAACGTTAAAACATGGCGGCTAGCAGGTAAAAGTATTTCAATACAGTAATCCTCATGATGGTATAATGCATGGTAAGCTTCATATAATGAATGGGAAGGTAACATTTATGTGATCTCTGATGATCAAGCTAATACATATATAATCTCTGATGATCAAGGTAATATTTATATGATCTTTGATATCACGGTAGTACTTATGTGATCTCTGATGATCAAGTGAATAGTTGTGATCTCTGATGATCAAGGTAATATTTATGTTATCTCTGATGATCACGGTAATACTTATGTGATATCTGATGATCATATGAATAGTTGTGATCTCTGATGATAAAGGTAACATTTATATGATCTCTGATAATCAAGGTAATACTTATGTGATCTCTGATGATCAAGTGAATAGTTGTGATCTCTGATGATCAAGGTAAACATTTATGTGATCTCTGATGATCAAGGTAATACTTATGTAATCTCTGATGATCAAGTGAACAGTTATGATCTCTGATGATCAAGGTAATATTTATGTGATCTCTGATGATCACGGTAATACTTATGTGATCTCTGATGATCATGTGAATAGTTGTGATCTCTGATGATCAAGGTGATATTTATGTTATCTCTGATGATCATGTGAATAGTTGTGATCTCTGATGATCAAGGTAACATTTATGTGATATCTGATGATCAAGGTAATACTTATGTGATCTCTGATGATCAAGTGAACAGTTATGATCTCTGATGATCAAGGTAATATTTATGTGATCTCTGATGATCACGGTAATACTTATGTGATCTCTGATGATCATGTGAATAGTTGTGATCTCTGATGATCAAGGTAACATTTATGTGAAGGTCACTAACAGAACATCATATAACCAATTTCAAGGTAATTTAACACTTTAAAACCTATAGCTAGAACATAGCTGTACTTCTTCTTATACCAATGAATTATAGGCATTTTTTAAAAGGTCCATAGACTATAACTGACCTTTGATGTGATGTTGACCTTTTGGTATTACGTAAAAGACAATTCTCTGACTGACGCTAAATTTATCCAACAAATTTGGTCTAAATTCGTCTGGAAGTTGTTTACATTCATACGCACGCCAGGCAACATTCCGTTAACTTTGGAATCGGGTCACAACTGCTTCTCAAAGTGGGAGTGTTATATCTTTCTTCGTTATCGAAGAAGAGCAATGCATTGTACTGCATTACGTTAAGCTATTTAATCTCATTACTTTCATTGCACTAGGATATTTAACCTCATTACTTCATTGTACTAGGCTATTAAACCTCATTCTGCATTGTAGTAGGCTATTTAACCTCATCATTTCATTGTACTAGGCTATTTAACCTCATTACTTCGTTGCACTAGACTATTTAACCTCATTTCTGCATTGTAGTAGGCTATTTAACTCCATCACTTCATTGTACTAGGCTATTTAACCTCATTACTTTATTAAAGACATCAGTTCATTCTGCTTATAAACGAGACGTTTTTGAATTGATTTTTATAAGTTTAAAGACATGTTAGCTGAGATATGTCTGATGTACTTGAATGGGGTAAATATTTAAAATGATGGTGATATATATTTCTTTTTATCAAATGAAAATCGCAACAGCCATAACAAAACAAAAACCTATTTGTTTGTTAATAGAATACATATTGTTCGTTGCATTACACTGTGTTTATTTTCTGTGTTTCATAGAAAGAATTATAAGCTTCCCAATTAGTTTACCTTGAAAACAAAATAGGTGTATATTCTATCTAGGCGATTCATTAACAATATAGTGCTGCTAGTGAGGCACAGAAGGAGGTTGCTGCTCACTCGAACCTTTCAAAATTTCTGCTGATTAACCTATGCAAGTCCAAACCTTTTTATAGACAAATATTTTTATTCTCTTTCAGACAGAAGTTTGTGGAATACAAACTCAAAAATAGTTTATCTTGGCCAAGTTAATCTGAAGACTGAATACAGGTGTGTTCTTCATACATACATTTATCAATCTATTAAAATAGTCACAACTGCTAACAGTCGTATACTGGGACATAGTTGAAGTTGAGAAATATTTTAATAGTAGGTATAGGTTTGAGTGAAATGTCATCAAATTAGTGATCGATAACAAAAAACCTGTAATCTAAATTCCAGGAAAAAATACCGTTTATTATTTGTTAACTTAGTTTGTCACCAACTGTTGATTTTATATTTTCCATAGCATTTCGTTGTGTCCGAATTATGCATCCCGTTTCCAGGAACATGTTGTTTCTCACGTTTACAGGGTATCAAGTATCATGTTGAGGAAATTCATCACTGCGTTCCTTTGCCTTGAGTTTTCATACCGTACATATTCCTGTTTTAGAAATCACAGCTTTAGCTTGCTACCATCCCTCGAGTTACTGGATGATAAGTTACGCATGTCTTTCCAATGTCTCCGAATCTTGTTTTAACAGCGTCCCTAGTTGTTGTTCTACGTAATCTTACTCGGTGTTGTGATCTTAAAAGAACTTTCTTTTATTTGTTTGTTTTGAAGCACAATGGGCTATCTGTGCTGTGTCTACCCTGGGTATCGAAATCCAGTTTTAACGTTGTAAGCTCTCAGACGAATCTTCCAAAACAATGATAACAACCTTTGTAAATGTTAAAATATTTTATCGTGTGTCTTATAAGAAAATGAAATTCTAAGCTTACTACTGAACTTGTTAGAAATGTGTGTTTATGTGTTCGAACATTGAACTTTCGGAACACACTTCAACATGAAGGTTGAATTGAGTAATAATTGTATTAACTGTTCGTTAAATTTTATGAACATTTCTTCAGCTAGTTAGGAAAGTATTCTTCTTGTATATAATGCTCAACTTGGGACTTTAAATGTTAAATCGACAATGCTAACTTCTCTCTCTCATCATTGCCTTAAACATCTTTGTGACTAACACGTGTTAAGATCAAGGTCAGTGTTGCATGTTTGCCAATATAGATAATTGTTTTTAAACTAACATTCGTGCCACGTAGAAGCGTATTTACGATCAGACTCATGTTATTATCTTTTATCTTCACTGAGGAACATCCGCTATAAATTTTAATAATGAACGTCAGAAAAACTCAGACGTATATAATATCACAAATACAATATGAGCTCTATTTGTTTAGCAATAAACAGATGAGTAAATAGATATGTTTTTTATGTATATTGAAAATAATCACGGTTCTGACCAAGTTTTGTTGATGGAACAAATTCTAAACTATATACTATGTCATGAAAAGCTTCAGAGATACTTAAAGGTAAGATTCGAAAATAATATCAAATGGCTTTTAATCCCTTCCTTGCTTGGGACTCCCCATGATGCGCGAGTAAAATCGTCTAGCAATTACGAAGAGCATATTAAAGGCAATCAGGACTTGAACCTATATCCGTATTGATAGAACAAATCTGATGGACCTTGAACAACTGTAAAGAGTTCTGATAAGGAAGTTTTTACAGTAATCCCATCTGGCCTTTAGTCCTTTCCCGACTGGGGATTCCCCATGATGCGCGAGAGTCATGTACGAAAGAATTAACTTTTCATATCAAATATACCTGGATGTTTTACCACTTTATTATTTAGTATTACTTGAGCTAAAACACAAATAAAAACAGTGTTTAAGGCAAATCAAACTCGGAAATATGGGTGTAGTGAAGTATTTTACCTTTCTGACAAAACCAGAACCTACACACTTATATCTGTTTCTAACATGGTGTATTTCACTTGTAACGATTACCTTTCTGACAAAACCAGAACCTACACACATATATCTATTTCTAGGACATGGTGTATTTCATTTGTAAGTTTTACCCCACAGAAAGGAATTATAAATATACTCAAAGTTTTTACCCCACAGAAAAGAATCAAAGATACTCCCTATAGTCTCACTAGAGGAAACATCCAAGATTCCTAATAAAGTAGGAATCAAACTGCAACCCAAGTTTCAAGGTTATATTTTACAGCATTTGTAAAGCCAGAGCGTGTAAACAAAATAAACGTTTTATTTAGTTTGTGCATGAAAAGGTTAACTAAAAGAGAGAATTGCAGAAAAAAAACCCCCGAAGGGCAAGTTTCTCTTCAAAACATAAATTTCAGGTTCCCTTTAGCAAGAGTTTTTCTTCTTACTGCCGAGGAAACTTAAGGTGAGTCATTGTGGAAATTTTTTCCAGGAACTTAAAAGAAAGAATGATAAGAGAGGTAACACCTAAAGGCATAGCCACAGCTGGTTCCTAGATTTGAACGGACACTACAGAGCCAAGCCCAGACAGAATTCTGGAAACAGAGGCGGACAGAAACATGCCTTTATTCTTTTAGACGGTAACTTCTTCTGATGGTTTTCTAGCCAATGACTGGCTACCAACGTCTGGCATTTACGATCGGCTGGCGATCGGAGTTTTGTGTGTGTGTGTTATAGTACAAACCCATTCATCATTGTGGTCTGGAAAGTTATATTCTTTTCTATTTACATCTACTCAATGTTTCCTATCAATCCAGTAAGGCAGAATATTACGCTGTTCTTTTGTCCTGTTTTTGGTACGACAACAGAGGATAATGTTGGACGCGGAAGTAGCTTGGTTTGAACCTTAGATGGACATTTAGCATAGATCAACGAATTCCTATATCAGTTTTTAAAACTCTTCACATAAATATATTTTACGAACACTAAATCGGATATTTTTTTCTTATTTTGTTAATGGTCTTCTTGTTCATAACTCCTACATGTAATTACACGAAATAATTATATATGTATATATGTTTTTTTTTCTCTCATCCATGTTCACAGTATCAAACATGATTAAGTTTGCTTTTTCTTCCTTTGCTCCCAATCGGCAAGTTTGCATAAAACAGTATGTTGTCTATACGATTTATTTTGAGATTTTTTGCGCTTTAAAATAACGATTAATATGTCTGTTTTTTTGTCAAAAATACATTTATAATACTGTTTATGAATTTACTGTTACAAGTACGATAATATCAGAATAAGAACAAAATAATAAATTCAAAAGGAAATTGTTACGTATCTGCTCGTTTGATAATTTCCTTAATTTCCGGTATAAATTATTTCCGAGGAACTTTAGCGATACAAGTTTTTTCTTAATTAAAACTAGTTTATTCTTTCTCGATATAACTTTGTAATACACTTAACAACTTTTATAACACACGCTATAAATCACAGTGATTCACACACTTTACTTATGGTGCCTACTGTTCGCTTGACTCAATTATCTCTATCTTCAATTTATCTGCATATCTATCTATCGCTGGCTTATATAATAAAAAAGAGGGTGCTTGGAAAAAACTAGAGTTGCCATGAAAATTCATGATGCTTCTAGAAACTCCAAAGCTCATGCTCCCATTATTGAGTGACTTCAGCTGTCGTAACAATATAAATGATAATATTCACTGTTAATCAGGTTTTGAAAACTCTTCATACATCGTCAGCTAGTCTCTCACGGAAAGAGAGTGTCTTCATTTCTTTCACTTAGCTTCTAGCTAAAACATTATCATAAAACTAAAGCAACAGGTAGGAAACGTATGTAGATTTTAAATGATGCATTATGGACACAG
Organism: Limulus polyphemus; assembly: GCF_000517525.1. NCBI lineage: Eukaryota > Metazoa > Arthropoda > Merostomata > Xiphosura > Limulidae > Limulus > Limulus polyphemus. Next base: position 119,810 of record NW_013667651.1, read on the forward strand.
AGGCCGAGTAACGAACAATCAGAAGTCAGAACTAAAAATGAAACTGGAGCACGCATGTCTCTATGAAAATGGATAAACAAAGGATGTAAATATTTTTTTAAATGGCGACGTATAGCAATTGTTAAAAAATTTCTTCTTTCAAAAACGGAAGTAAGCAAAGCCTCAGTTAGTAGTTGTATACTGGCGTCAATCAGTGCCATCTGTTGTTGTATATTGGCATCAATCACTGCCATCCGTTGTTGTATATTGACGTCAATCACTGCCATCCGTTGTTGTATATTGGCATCAATCACTGCCATCTGTTGTTGTATATTGGCATCAATCACTGCCATCTGTTGTTGTATATTGGCATCAATCACTGCCATCCGTTGTTGTATATTGACGTCAATCACTGCTATCCGTTGTTGTATATTGACGTCAATCACTGCCATCCGTTGTTGTATATTGGCATCAATCACTGTCATCTGTTGTTGTATATTGGCATCAATCACTGCCATCTTTGTTGTATATTGGTTCCAATAACTGTCATGTGTTGTTATATATTGGCATGAAACACTGTCATGTGTTGTTATATATTTGCGTCAAGCACTTTCATGTGTTGTTGTATACTGGCGTCAAGCACCGTAATGTGTTGTTGTATAATGGTGTCAATCACCGTCACGAGTTGTTGTATATTAGCGTCAAGCACTGTCATGTATTGTTATATATCGGCGTCAATCACCGTCACGAGCTGCTATATATTACTCTAAATATTCTGATGTGTCGAATTTCACAAACCTAAAAATATTAATTTTATTATATACATTGGCAGTATTCATCAAATGTTCATCAAAACTAATTAAGTCTAAACAATTGGCAACAACAACAACAACAAAGGCTTTCAAAATATTAAAGTTAGTTTACACATCTAATTTGTTTATCACTGTATATTCGTTAATAAATGACCTTTGTAATATTAAAATAGTTAAGCACAAATCCAACAGATGTCAGGAGTCGGTTTCAAGATAGATGGTGAGTTCATATTATTGTATGTATAATAAACAACGATGTTTCTCGAAAGTCACGCAGTAACGTAAAGTATACAAAACCCACGTTTACCAGTACTGATCTGGTTCCGTTATCTTATAGGTTATTCGTTATGGATTACATTTTCCTTGTCAATTACTACAGCATTTAAACAATAATTTTGCATGACAATATAAATTTTCACTGAAGAAAAGACATAAGCACACCCTACTTAACAACGACAGTTCTAAACACAACAGAATTTTAATTGCAGATATTGTCTTCACTAGACTTAATTGCTGTGATTAGTAGGTAAAAATATCAAGTATGGAACGTTAATTCTTTAGCTAGCCAACGTTTCGCCATATCCAGAATTATTTATATTAAATCGTTCCGGAGAAATTGGATTAAAAAGTTTACTTGTTTAGAATATTCGCTGTTTCTAATTGTGAACTAACAGATTAAAGAGAAAAAAGCTGTAGTCTAAGAATAGATAGAGAAAAAGCATTATTATCCAGCATTTGCCGGACCTGGGCTGCGCCGGATAGGCAGAAATTCCAGTTTAAGAAAGCGTTTCTTTTGCGACATCTTACAGAAACAATTTTGACACTTTTAATGTTTTAAAGTGCAGTATTTCGACATCATGTATATCAATAACAGCAATAAATGTTGTAAAAAAAACAGTATTTTAAATGTGAATCACGGTACAAACAACTGTATTAAACTGTATTAATTAGAATTTCTTATTACAAGAGCTTTTCGGGTAAGAAGATGCTAGATAGACAAGGTTTACGGTAGTGGGATTTGACGTCATTTTTATAGTGCGCCCACCTCCCAAAAAGTGCGAATTGCGTTTTTGATGCAACAGGACGTGATTCTTGAATCATTGGATTAACAAACCAGACACGCTAAACTAATTGGCATTTGACACAAATTAGAGCTACCTGAATTTTTATAATTAGGAAAGTTTCGTCGTTTGCTTTAAAATGAACCATGTTTCTGGTGATACTTGGTTATAGAAGTTCCAACAGGTAGCTTAATAACAGAAGACGTGAGAAGCAGTGTTCTGATTACATGTAAACGGTTGAACAAAGTGGAAGTGTGGGCCTGACTAATGAGAAGAAGTGTTCTGATTACATGTAAACGGTTAAACAAAGTGGAAATGTGGGCCTGACTGATGAGAAGAAGTGTTCTGATTACATGTAAACGGTTGAACAAAGAGGAAATGTGGGCCTGACTGAAAGGCATTAAACTCAAAACAAAATAATTTCTGTCTGCTTTACAATGGCAGATTAAGATACAAGAAACACTTTAACTAACTGTTGATACTACAGTAAGAAGGATTAATATTGCAGATGAAGATACAATAAACACTTTAACTAACCGTTGATACCGTAGTAGGAAGGAACAACTTTACAAAAACGGTTACCTCCTGCAACTGTGGTAGCTAAAACCCAAACTCGAAATGGACTGGCTGAAGTATGGAAAAAGATGAAAATATTAAAAAAAAACATTTTGTACAATTAAAACATACTTTTCCTGGTTTCCACTAATCAGAAAAAAGTAATTAGATGTACTTCGGCAGGGAGGGTACCCGAATTTTTTGTTTCAAAAGCAAATAAAACCAAAATTAAGAGTAACAAATATTTTTATTTATTGCTTTTGAAGTTCATATGTCATGCTTTGGTGTAGCCTACATAGTGTATAATTCTTCTCGTGATTCATGGCATGCGCATGTTTTACTGGCGTCACGACACTACTAGTTCCAACGTTAAGTGTCCCTTAGGTGACATCATTTTAATGTCTACTGTCTGACTGACAAATAACACAGTACTGTATAGTGGTGTAAATGGTTAAAAAAGGTGGCCCCTTTCGGGGAAATTACAGAATAATGAGTTTGTGTTCCAGCAGGCAATTTGGTTCAATACCATGAGAAGGTACACTTTCACGCTGATATGGACAAATAAGCCAATGAGAGGAGGGGAGCACAGAGAGTAGTCTTAAACTAGGACTTACTGATAAACCAGCCCCCAGTGGCTCGTGGTATACATCTGTGGACTTACAATGCTAAAAACCGGGTTTCGACGCTTACTTTGTAGTTATGTGCTTAACTACCAACAAACTGAGAAACTGCACAAATATCAAGGTACTAGTTTAAGTTTGTCATCAATATATATATATATATATATATTGTTATATCGACAATCTAAGTCTGAAAATATAAAACAAAGTGACAGGAATTAATGATATATATGGTAAACTTGACGTTTGAGAAAATCGGAACTCGCCGTCTTCCTTTTATATTTAAATAAACAAGTCCACTTCTTTTTCCATTATGACTAAGTGTATCGTGTCCTTAAGACACTGTGTCCATGCAGATCATCAAAACAGGATAGAAAATACACCTTAAAAATTTTAATAAAACTAATCACCATCACATGAAGTTTTACTTTACATAAATACTTATCAAAAGTGTACGGCACAAATCCAAAACTCTTCTACTAAAAACACCATCCATATACATACTATAAGTATCAATCATAACAAATCAGAATAAATAAAATACTGCAAACATAACAATAATACAACCAGTTTTTAGTAATGAACACAATACGAATAGCAACAATACAACCCATTTTTAGTAATGAATACAAAATAAATAACAACAATACAACCCATTTTTAGTAATGAACACTATAAATAATCAATCTTAGTTAAAATGATTAAAATTCTCTTCAAATAATGTCATGCACAATCATGGTCTAAATTATTACAAATACACTAACGAAATATAATAGAACATCAACGTACATAAAATAAAAATATTAGGAACAGAAAGACAAAAATAATATCAAATTCAGTTGAAGTTTTGTCTAAAAAAGCTGAATATTTTAAACATAGAATAATAAGAGACAAACTTTTGCTTCACATAGGATATATGCTCTAAAATTATTTGATTTGAAACATTGTTTAGCAAAACAAAAATTTTAAAATGGATATATACAAGATGGAAACCTCGACTGTCTATATACAAATTTATGGCTTGTAGTTGTACAGTGTGATCCCTGTAAAGGTAATCATGTTAATGGTTGATCTACAGTATTCTCTTCAATTGATGTGTTGGCATCAGGTTACCTAGACCGATATCTGTGGCTTGTAGTTGGATAGTGTGATCCTGTCCAGGTAATCATGTTAGTGGTTGATCTACAGTATTCTCTTCTACTGATATGTTAGCATCAGGTTACCTAGACCGATATCTGTGGCTTGTAGTTGGATAGTGTGATCCCTGTCCAGGTAATCATGTTAGTGGTTGATCTTCAGTATTCTCTTCTACTGCTGTGTTGTCATCAGGTCACCTGGATCGACATCTATGGCTTGTAGTTGGATAGTGATCTCGGTCCAGGTCATCAATGAATTCCAGTTTCTTGCAGCCAAGTTTACTTTACTTTAAAGTCTTTCATTTATTTTCAGCTCTATGTGAGCAGAAACAAGAAGATAAGATTTAGTTACCTAATCACAAGACCATTAATTTAGTAATAAAAAAAATTACCAAGCTTGTGCCATTGCCATCTTACATTGTACTGGATATTATTTTACACGTGACACTTGCTGGTGTCACCGACATATGCAACATATTGTTGTTGTCATAGTTGCTCTTCGTATTTTTTAGCGCAAGACTATATAATGGGTTATCTGCGCTCTGTCCACCGCGGGAAATCGAACTCCAGATTTTGCATTGTAAGTCCGGAAACTTATCACTGAATCATCGGGAACTTTAGTTTGCATATTAAAAGTTGCGTTAACTGTCATATTGATAGTTATGGTCAATCATCCACGATGGATGCTAGAAACAACGAAAGTGACTTTAATATCATTCACTGGATAGATTACCAACTTATTGGAAATTTAACAAGCCACTATTCTGAGTTCCTTGCTGGCCCTAGTCAATTTCTCTCACCCCCATTGAACTTCATGTCCATTCAGTAATAGCAATGATCATACATGCAGTTATAACACATTTAACACTAGCGTATAGCCTGTCAAAAATGTATACCCTAACTTCACATTTCATAACTAACTGAAATATATATACGTTTTCCAAAATCAAACTTGACCAACAAAGCAGAAAAGTGCAGTCGAGGCAGTCAAACGTCGGTAAATGTTTTTGTGAGCCAATCAAATTTAAGATCATTCATGAAAAGACTTCATGGCATAGTCATAGAATAATTATTGGTAAAAATCAGTTAGATTAACAACTTCTAATACATAGAAAAATCAGAGCGTCTTGGTAGCACTAGGTTCAAACAGTGGCTTTTATATTATGTTGCTTAGCAACAAAAGTATAACCTAATATTGTTGTTGTTGTTAGTCTATGTATTGAAAGTATAAAATGAAATGTATAGACAACAGAAATATTTTGTTGATTTCTTAATTTAGAATCTCCGTTGACTAAAGAGGTTTTATATTAAAAACGTTGGTGATATAATAGAAAATAGCTTAATTCAGAAATGATTTAAGTTTATAATTGAATTGATATTTTTTTACTTTCATGATAACTTTTATGTACTTGGTTCTAGGCTAGGTGATCCCACACTACGTATTTACTTTAGGCTTATTATACCAACACTCACTACATTTATAAGGTATGCGGCACACACGCACCCTGACGGCCCCCTTGCTCCCCCGTCAATAAAATTGCAATGAACAGACAATAATCGAACCATTCTATCTGGATAAATGTATTTTGGCTTTTATGACATCTATTTCGAGAAATCAAGCGTTAGTGACACACACTGGTTTTATATAGATTAGATAACGTGATGTCCATTGATGATGTCATTATATGATAAACTTAAGTTCAGCAAGATAGCCATGAGTGACAGAGGCTCTTACCATCCTGTATTCATAGCCTGTATAACATAAATTTATTACAATATTCCCCCAAACCAAAGGCTGTAAGTGTAAACTACATAGATGTGCAAAAAGCAGTCCCATCTTGTAGTTAAAGATGGCTAAGTGTAATTTGAAATTTTAAACTTAGAATATTTAAACATTAAAGAAATACTAATATCAATTCAAATAATAATGAAACAGTATAAATGAACTATTTGTAAAACATATTACAATGAAATATTAGTAGTCATATACGTTGATACATATATAATACAGTTGAAGTTAAATCAGGATGGCAACCTTGCTTCCGTATCAATACTTATAAGGTATTATAATTTAACTTGGGCATAAAATTTATCGTAAGCATAAGCACTTTTAAGGCACTTTATAAGGTTTGCAAACATAAAATATCATGTTGACTACAAATTAGACACGATTTAAGAAGAGTTAAAGGTGAAGTTCAATATTAAACAGAATAATTAGAATATTCTACTACAAATTAGACACGATTTAAGAAGAGTTAAAGGTGAAGTTCAATATTAAACAGAATAATTAGAATATTCTACTACAAACTAAACACCACTTAAGACTACTTAAAGGTGAAGTTCAATATTAAACAGAATAACCAGAATATTCTACTACAAACTAAACACCATTTAAGAAGAGTTAAAGGTGAAGTTCAATATTAAACACAATAACCAGAATATTCTACTACAAACTAAACACCATTTAAGAAGAGTTAAAGGTGAAGTTCAATATTAAACACAATAATCAGAATATTCTACTACAAACTAAACACTATTTAAGAAGAGTTCAAGGTGAAGTTCAATATTTAACATAATAATCAGAATATTCTGTTTTAATAAACTCATAACTACTACGTGATATACAAAATAATTAAGATTTTTTTTTTATATAAATATGACTCCTTTCACAGAACGCAGCGGTCTACTTTGGAAAAACACAAGTAAAAACAGTAAACCACAACTTGATTTGTGGTTATTTTAGTATCCAAACAGGTCTTCTTAGCTTTACTATCGTTTGTTGCTAGTTTCAGTAAGTAAGAGTCATAAGCATCTTTTTATTTCTTCAATGTCCAATTAAAAACCTGGTACATCAGCAACATACAGCAACAGATTGTTTAAATGCTAAGTATGTTTAGCATACAAACTGGTTTGTCTTAACTCACCTTTAAGCTGTTTTAATTGTCAGGATTACATAGATATTTGAACCACATTGATACCATAACCACACCCAGTCTCTGTTGTTGAAGTAGTATTCAAAGAATACACGTGAACAAAACCATGACGTAGTTACATAAATGAAACCATGTAATTAAGAAACATTCCTGATACAACAATTAAATGTCCATGTTGAAGGAAGGGAACCCTAAGGCAAACAAACTGTAAGAAACACATCCAGAAAGTATTGTAGCTTCAATAACACGGGGCATAAGCTTCTTTACTGTCAGTATTGTTCCATTGCGCAGACGTGGTGGATCCAAATTTCGGAGTACCATGATCGATGCTCCTACTTTTAGACTGAGACAATGTGGTGGGACCTCTGGAGGCTCAAGTGAATTCAGAAACTCTGGGGGATAGTTGACCACTTGGGTTTGATCAGGCACTGAATCAACTGACTTGTAGTACTGGGTATTACCAGGTATCTGCTGCAACAGGTGTGTGTTGATGACCTTGACAACATTGTTCTTTGGAGCTAATATTGCTCTTTCACACAGCCACCTATGAATTTGATAATTTTCAGAAAGGTTTGGGAAAACCTTTGTTATGAGTTCATCAACAGATGTTACTTGTGTACAGATTGGTCCCCTGTAAGTTGTTCCTTTTTGATCTTATTTGACTTTGCCATTGCCTAATTGCAATAGACTGTCAGCAAATTGTCCAGATAATTAATCTCCATGCAGATGGGCTCTCATATTGGTAGATAGGTGGAATGTTTGACGTTTTTCCAAATATATGATGATTTTAGGCAAGTCTTAAGCTCGTCGGTTCGTGTGCCTATTGGAATAACCGGCAATGTTTGTCTGAAATCTCCAGCCAAAACCAAGTGACTACCCATTATCTTTTTGCTTTCACGAATATCTTGCAGTGTCCTACCCAAAGCTTCTAATGCTGCTTTGTGAGACATTGTTCATTCGCCCCAAACAACCATTTGCCGTCTTCTGAGAACTTCTGCCATCCCCGTTCCTTTACTGATATTGCATGTAACATTTTCATTTATGGTCAAGTTCAATGGGAGCTTAAATGCAGCATTGACTGTCCTGCCTCCAGGCAAAAGAGTTGCTGCAATTCCAGATGAGGCAACTTCAAGTGCAATTTGCTTATGTTGACGAACTTCTGCCAACAATAGGTTGATAACAAATGTTTTCCCTGTTCCTCCTGGTGC
>NW_013667651.1:128739-143092 GCF_000517525.1 Limulus polyphemus
TGCATCGATGAAAAAGACTCCACCCTTCTGATGTTGGACACTGTCAATTATTGCTGTGTACGCTGTTCTTTCAGCAGATAGCAATTTTGGCTTGTTAACTGAAACTTCTTGGTTAAGAACTTGAATATCGTAAGTGGTCTCACGCACAACCTCACGATTGAGGTTGTCATCCTGATTGTGTAGAACTTCAGGAAGGCCAAATGATGGAAGCTCTTTTCCTCCCAGAGACAATACTTTATCCTCAATGACAATAAGAGCCAAGTTAAAAATGGCATTATTGTAGCTATCTTCTATATTGGGATTTTGTAGTTGAGCTTGGTGCTTGAAGTCTTCTGACAGATCTTCTCTGGGATTTTGCCAGAGGGCAACTGGATTTGAAACACCATAAACTTGCAGCAAAACAGAAAACAAACTTCTGAGGTTGGCCGGTGACTGTGAGACTGCTGCTTCTGTCAGAGTGGACTTCCACTGTGCATCGTCTTCAAGAAGGCCTCGCTTGAAACATGCCTCTCTATAGGTGGCTCAAAGCTGACCTTGGACAATACGCAAATCCTCAAAGGATGTCGGGCCTCTCACATCATGAATCAGCATACGAAGGTAAAAGCACTCTTGCTGCTGGGATGAACAGTATAGTCCCTTGCCAAGGCTTCAGCTTTAAAACCCCATCTACAGAAGTATTTCTTTTTCTCCTATTCCATTTGTTGTTGCTCCAAGTCTAAAAAGACGGGACCTCAGAATAAAGTAATGTGCGTGCAAAGGGATCTTCTTGCCAAAGGTTGAAGCCAATGCTTGTTGCAAAGCACTTTCTTCAGCGAAAGACTCTCTGTCCGTTTTCTAGGTGGACACTAAGTTGTTGGATGGTGGGAAGTCGTTCATGAATTGGAATTCCCAAAATGCGCCAAAATGCTTCATTGCTACTAATGTACCTTCCCAGTTGGAACTGAGTCACTTCATCATTTGTGTTTTGGTCTTGAAGAGCATACATAGCAGCGTCAGATCCCTTGTTGATATACTTGCACACATATTTGATTGACTTGACTGAGCTACAAAACTCAACATTGATGTGTACATCAAAGGTCTTTGACAACAGAGGACAATAAGGCACTATCCATCGATTGTCAATGTCAACATCCTGACAATTTCTCATTTTTATCGTGGCTGTAAATCCTACATCTTCAGGCTTTCTCCTTCTGTAGAGAGGATATCCATCTTCACCAGTTTCGGTCTCTTTTATCAGTTGCCTACTTTTTCACACATTTTTCGTTTTCCATGCAAGAAGACGTTGGATTTAACGGCCCACATGGTCCATGAATCATTGTTCTTTGATGGTGTTAAAGAGGCTTTAATTGAGTCTATTTGATTAAATTGGATTTTTGTTTTTAGCCAGATGAGAATGTGTGCATGAAGTAGGCCTCTTTTCTGCCACTCTCTAGTGTACATGTCACATCGTGTAGGGTCAAATGTTTCATACTTTTATGAGTTGCATCATTTTGATGAGTTTTTGTTGAAAAACTCTGGCCAACAAATATTTTCGGTCCTTCGCAGACTGTCCTAGGAAAAGCTCATCATTCACCTCTTTCCAAGAAGGATTGCAGGTAAAAGTGACGAAGAGATCTGGCGTTCCATAAGTTCTGACATAGGTCATGGCATCTTGAGTTCGTTCATGCATGTATCTTGGGCTTCCTGTGAAAGTGGATGGAAGAATGCACAGCTGATCAATGCCTCTGCCTCTACCTTCATCATTGTTGATGCTATCTCTAGGATGAATGTAGGAGTCAACACGCAGTTCTTGTTGGTGTGTTTTTATGTACATCAACCTTTCTGTCTCCACCTTGGCATACATATCAACAGCATACAGTTGGAACAGATCTTGGCAACGTTGCGATTGGCTGAAATAATTATTTCGAATCATGAAGTTGTAGGCATAGAAATCCATGCATGACAGAGTTTTTGTTCCTTGAGCTTGTGGAATTCCAAAGTGGTATCCATCTTCTCTATGCACACAGATAAGCAGATACTGAAGAGCATCATAATATCTATGTGTTTCATTTAACCTCTTTATAGTGTTATCTCGAAGTTTTAAAACAATGTCTCTTTTTCCATGTTCCTGGCCATTCATGACCAAGGCAACCTCATAGCAAGTTGACTCATTGAATCGACCACGATATTCTCCATATGGTCCTTTATCAGCATTGGTCACTATTTGATAGTCTAAAGTAGGAGCACTTTCAAGTGCATATTTAAAGCTTTGTACGTAATTGTTAGTGGTATGAATCATCTCCTGGAGTTGCAGTATGATATAAAGTCTGGTAACCTTCGTGTAGTTATTCTGTAGATATTCTGCTTGTTTTTGCATATTTCCCACAAAATAGAGTTGTAGAAACTGTGAATGTTCGTCTGCATAAGGTTGGAATGATACAATGCGATGGTAGATTTGTCCCTGTACTTTAAATGTTCACTTAAATCTCCCTTCGGGGACGATGTTGGCTCCAAAAGATGTTATTTGAAATGCTGAGTTGTAAGCTCTGATCATATTTAGGAAATGTTTTGAATCTGATGTTTCACCTAGGAGCAGCATTTTCAATGGTTGTGGTGGCTCGGCTAGTAGAGGTAAGCTAACTTTACAATTGGAACAACACATTGTTGGTGTTTCACATTTCCACTTCTTTGCTCCACAATGTTGGCATAATTCTGATATTGAACCAATTTTGACTGCATTTATAGAATAATAGTCAATGTCAGCTGAGTAACTGAATGTAGCATTTAGCATATTGGCCACAGTAAATAGTGATGCCCTTTGCCTGGCAGTTCTTGTGCGCATTGCTTGGAGTCTTGCTCGTTCCTCCTCAGCAGAGTCTTGTTGTCTGGTTTGTGAATGCCTGGTGGCATCAGCAGTGAGGCAAGCCTGATGCTGTTCTTCTGTTTCCTGCAGTCTGATCCTTGTTTGTCTGGAGACCTCAGCACTCAGGCGAGCCTGGTGCTGCTCTTCTGTTTCCAGCAGCCTGCTCCTTGCTTGTCTTGAGGCCTGAGAAATGACGCGGGCCTGACGCTGCTCTTCTGTTTCCCGCTGCCTGCTATGTGTCTGTATGGAGACTTGGGCACTGATGCGAGATTGATTTTCATCAGATGTCTCTTGATCCCTTGTTTCTCTAACTCTGCGTGCTTTTGAAGAGCTTCTGACAATATATTTTCGTTTCTCTGGTCCCATCTTGAGGTGGAGTTTAGTATAATACTGATGTACAGCAGTGACACTTATTGAACAATCACTGCTGGTAGTTTAATATCGAATCTGAAACAGAAACTTGATTATAGGCCTTATATAGCTTGAGTTGTTACACTCAAGTAGTATGGAGAGATCTTTGAGTTTAATATCTAGGAATCTGATGAAATAAATTCAAGTAGTATGGAGAGATTTCTAGAATCTTCTAGAAGTCTTTAAATCAGTAGCTTGAATTGCTACATTCAAGTAGTATGGAAATATCTCTAGAATCTTCTAGAAGTTTTGAAATCAGCGGAAGAAAACTTTTGTTTGGAGGTGACTCTGAACATTGTAGAAACTTCTGACATTCTGAAATTGAGCAAGCTGTTATGCAAACCGAACATGTTTGGGCAGTTTTAGTATGTTTGAAATTGATTTTCATAATGTTTTCACCAATTTGTGACGATGAAGACTGTAATTTTCACCAATTTTTGCCTTAGTTTGTCTCCCTGCGACCTCAGATGGCCTCTAAAGTGGAATCCAATATGTTCCTGACATTCTGGATGAAAAGCTAGTCCTAATTAACCTATTTTGACATTTCTAGAGTGATCCATATCGATTTGTAGTGGGAACAAACAAACAAACAGACATACATTCACAAATATATAATAGATATTGAAAATGTTTCATTTCCACAGCTTGGAAGTCTAGATACATTTGCCCCCTCCAATAAAAATTACAGTTGACATCATAAATTTTAATTATGAGTAGTAGTTTCAATTTTTTTTAAATCTCAACGTTTCAGTTACAGTTTTATTGGGAGAGATCAGTCACATGTTTTTAAGACCTAATATTGTGACATCATAACAACATGACTTACTGGACTGTAAAGGGTTAAATATCACATCAACACGACTTCTGGACTGTATAGGGTTAAATATCACATCAACACGACTTCTGGACTGTAAAGGGTTAAACATCATAACAACACGACTTACTGGCCTGTAAAGGGTTAAATATCATAATAACACCACTTACTGGCCTTTAAAGGTTTAAATATCAGAACAATGCCACTTACTGGACTCTAAAGGGTTAAATATAATGTTACGACAACGGAAGTCACGTGACCCTGGTAACACGCAATGAATTTCTCGAATGATCATGAATTATCGGGTAAGCCCGAGTTTGTTCAAGACGCTCTCTTTTTTGGTATATAAGTCTAGCAGAGAAAGCCTGCGGGAATGGAATAAAGAGAGTTCCGGGTAATTTATGATTATGTTTCGAGCTAGTGTGTGTTTTGTTATCGAGATTGTGAATCGCTGTGATTTATAGCGTGTATTATAAAAGTATTTAAGTTTAGAAACGTAGTGACTGTGAAATTACTGTATACTAAAAGTGTGTATCGAGAAAGAATAACCTGGGTTAATCAAGAAAGGACTTGTATCGCTGAAGTTTCTCTGAAAGAATTTCTACCGGAAATTAACAAACAAACAGATACGTAACAATAACAACACGACTTACTGGACTGTAAAGGGTTAAATATCATAACAAAACAACTTACTAGACTGTAAAGGGTAAAGATATTGGATATTTATCGATGAAAGCTTATGGGATATTATGTGATCTAATGAATGAGACTTCTGGTGTATCAACCAGGAACTATATTTCATGTCAATGCATGTATACTGGAACATACCAAACTATGGTTGGCTTTAGTATCAACAAAGAACTCTATTCCATGTCCTCACATGTGTATTGGAACACACCAAACTATGTTTTGTTCGAAATAACCACTCCATTGACAAATTCGTATAAGACGTACTTTATATTTCAATCATTACCTGGAACCTACTAGTTTACAACAGTCTGAGACACAGAATCCGTGACTTACTCTTAGGTTACTTCCTCTTGGCATCTGATAAGGTTTCACATGCAGTTTTAGCAAGGTAAAATACAGAATTTATTGTTAATGCTGTCTTCACCAATAACATAATTACCTTGCATTCATATTGTAAGCATGTTTTCTTATCTATTGTAAGTTTCAATGTTTTTGAATACATTTGAAGCAAAGTATAATAGCTTGTTATTATGACTAGTCTTTTTAATGTTTGTTATATATTTTTATCAACAATAAGTAAATCCTACAACTAGAATCATATCATTTTATTTAAAACATTGTATAAAGCTGTTCTGTTCTGTAGGAAGTTTAGATAAGTTTATAAAATTTAGTTTTTCCTTATAGCAAGTTTTGAAAGTTTGTGTAAGTATATTTGAAATATAAACAACTTCCGTTAATTGTATCAAAAACAAAACTGCACAAGTTTTGGAAACGTATTGAAATGGTAATGTTGGAAATATCCGTCTATCTATAATTCAAACATAATAAATAACCTGTTAAATATATTATCCTCGAGACGCGTTGATCGCTTTTTTTCTGAATGCAAACACAGTGCTTGGATAAATATGTATCATACGAAGAACGTTTCATAAAGGTGGTTTGATAAGTATTTTTTGGTCATTTTTTCAACTTTCTTCACTACTAAAGTTGATTATTTTCGTTTTCTTGGAATACAGACGTAACATATTGAACTTCACAACAACGACACCATTTTCATCTCAGATGTAGAAAAAACTTCAATTAGTAGAATTCCGTGAGATAAATCACGCTCATTGTTCAACCCACAGCAGTCATTCGATGGTTAATTGTGTCTCGACCAATAAGATTGAGTCAGAAAGTGAGAAATAATAAGGGCTAGGCTAGCCGAAGCAGTTCCTTATCGGAATCTCCCTTAAGGCTAGACTTCTTAACGAATGTTTATCATGTCGTGGGCTACTCACGCAAACTGAAGTTTTTTGTCTAGTTTTTAGTTTGAAAGAAAAAAAAACAATCACTTCACTTTATTTGTGTTACTTGATTGGTTTTGAATTTCAATCTTTGTGCACGTGACGGACAACTGAGAAACCGCCGGTTTTATGTTTTTACAAAATAGACTTTTACTCAGGAAGAGCCATTATTTTATTATAATAATTTTCAAAATGTCAGATTTTAATCTCTGTTTTATTATTTGATACTCGAAATTCAATCATAGGTTATTTATTTTGCTTTTCATTGTTTAATGTTTGTGTAGATCAAAGAACGTGATATTTTATCAAACAACGAGTTGATACATAATATTCTGTAGCTTAAAAATATATCCAGCAATATGATATAGTATATCATAGGCAACTTGCTTAAAAGCTTATATAATTCTCAAGTCAATTATAAAGTGACACTATATGGTTGAAGTGTTTGTCTTCTCCATGTCTTGAACAAAAATGTGAAATTGGATGATACTTGAAATTTAGATATAGGCATCATCTCTTTAATTCAGTACGGTAATACATGAAACTGTACATAATTGTAATATTTTTAGGATTTCATATTTATACCACGTTACTGGTTTGGTAGCAACAAGTTTCTAAGATGAGTTATTAAGAAAACATCTATGGAAAGGCTCCAGCATCAACCACGACATGTAATTTCTCTAACAGATCAACTGTTAAAAGCTATATAAATAGCTCCTTAAATAGAAATATATAATATATTTTCCTCTATAAAATAACTTCCTAAACTTTCGGCTCAGATTTCACAACTCACCAGTCGGAATATTTTGATGCCTAGGGAGCGTAATTTCATGCAAATGTTGCATATTAAGGCTGAAAACATCGAATGTTGGGTACTAAAACAGTTACATTCTTTTTTTTTTTCCGACGAAAGAACCTGAAGACCGATTATTTGGCATCCAGCCAAGTTGCAGTCAGTGGTTCATGTCTCTTAAATTAAATTATTAGAATTTATATATCTTGTTTGTTTCGTGGCTGTTTGTAGAAGAAAGGCTTAAAGTTAAACCTGTAACCTTGTTTTTTATATAATTAGGGGCAAGAAATCTCGTTATTTTAAGGGCCATCATAATATGACTCATTTTTTTAACTTGGATCCCTAATAATGTGTGCCGACAATGAAGGGTTAAAAAAATTTTTTTTTTTCCTGCGAGGAGAGGGGAAAGGCATTAATGTCCCTTCCTTATTAAAGTAAGAAATATATATACAAAGTCAATAATATGTTGGCAATGAAATGCAGAACAGTAAAAACCAATTTTCTTACACATACGTAAATTCTAAAGTAACTACACTTGCCCAAATGGCCATTCTTCAGAATTGTCGTAAAAAGCTATACAAGGGGCTGCGCATAGCTACTATTAATTTTAAACTGACAGACTATAGGTAAACCAATACAAGGGGCTGCGCATAGCTACTATTAATTTTGAACTGACAGACTATAGGCAAACCAAATAGTCGATACCATTTCTTGGACTACTCTTAGCCGAACGAAAAGTAGGGTTTGTAAGTCGTTATTATAAAGCATCAACAGCCCCAAAACAAAAAACGTATTTTTGCGGAATCGGGGCATGAATTAAGAAACCTCGAATTTCCAGTGCACGCACGTTATTCACTAAGTCATAACTGATTCTTTTCATAATCGCAGCTGTTCTTAGCAATTGTAGTGCGAAAATATTACCAACTAAGCCTAGTTTACACTACAAACATTTGTCTTGCTAGAAGGTTCATCGCTACTGAAATCATCAAAATGTCAACATAGTCAGAACCACAGAATAACTTGCTTCAACTCTCTCTTTACGGGCTTGGTCAACCTTGCAGCCAACCATTAAACTATACATAGTACAACAAAATTTGGTAAGCATTACAATCTTTTGATTTTTAATTTAAAGTTTTAACTAAAAATTTGTCTGTTGAAAATAATAATACTTTTTCCTCTTAAGCTTTCACATTTCATTTGCATAATCTCGAGAACCTCCTCAATGAATATGAAAAGATTTTCTCTTGTTTTTTCAATAAAACGTTATTTTTTATGTGTAATTTTTTAACAGACCGAGAAAGTTTTAGCTGTTCAGTTACTGCGATCTTGTGGGTCATTATTTACACACTCTGTTCACGTGTCAATTATGGTCGAGACTACGGAATACAAGAAAGATGTTTCTAAAGAATATACACGAGGAAATACTCAATAGTCGCGGCACTTGAAATTCTTATAGGCAGGATTAGAGTAAATTAATCTACGAAACCTTTTTTCCAAATGGCATTATTCTGTATGTTCATAACACTTGGCACTGAAACAAGTACTAACTAATGGCGTTATTATGTATGTTATATAACACTTGATATTTAAAAATATACTAACTAAATAACGTTAGTCTGTATGTTGTATAACACTTGGCACTGAAACAAGTACTAACTAATGGCGTTATTATGTATGTTATATAACACTTGATATTTAAAAATATACTAACTAAATAACGTTAGTCTGTATGTTGTATAACACTTGGCACTGAAACAAGTACTAACTAATGGCGTTATTATGTATGTTATATAACACTTGATATTTAAAAATATACTAACTAAATAACGTTAATTTGATTAGTTTTTGTTTTAGTGTTAAGTATAATACAATATACAGATTAAAGTCATTTAGTTAATACTTGTTTCAGTAACAAGTGTTATACAACATACAGAATAATTTCATTTGGTTAATACTTGTTTCAGTGTCAAGTGTTATACAACATACAGACAAAACATACAAAATAACGTTATAATGTTAGTACTTGTTTCAATGTCAAGTGTTATACATCATATAGAATAACGTTATATGGTTAATAGGTTTTTCGGTGACAAGTATTATACATCATACAGAATAACTTCATTGGATTAGTTCTTGTTTCAGGGTTAAGTGTTATACAACATACAGATTAACGTCATTTAGTTAGTACTTGTTTCAGTAACAAGTGTAACACAGTATACAGAATAACGTCATTAGTTAGTACTTGTTTCAATGTCAAGTGTTATACATCATACAGAATAACATCATTTATTTAGTTCTAGTTTCAGTGTCAAGTATTATATAATATACAGAATGACTTTATTTAGTTAGTACTTATATCAGTAAAAAGTGTTATACAACATACAAAATAACTTTATATGGTTAGTACTTGTTTCAGTGTCAAGTGCTATTTATCATATAGAATAACGTTATTTGATTAATATATTTTTCGGTGAGAAGTACTTGTATATCATACAGAGTAACTTTATAACACTTGACACTGAATCAAGTACTATCTAAATGAAGTTAATCTATATGTTGAATAATACTTAACTCTGAAACACGTACTAACTAAATGACGTTAATCTGTATGTTCTATATCACTTAACAGTGAAACAAGTACTAACCATATATATCGTTATTTTGTTTGTTTAATAACACTTGTTACTGAAACAAGTACTAACTAAATGATGTTAATCTGTATGTTGTATAACACTTAAATCTGAAACAAGTACTAACTAAATGACGTTATTTTGTATGTTGTATAGAACTTGTTACTGAAACAAGTACTAACTAAATGATGTTAATCTGTATATTGTATAACACTTGACACTGAAATAAGTACTAACTAAATGACGTTAATCTGTATGATGTATAACACTTGACACTGGATCAAGTGTTAACTAAATATCGTTATTCTGTACATATTATAACAATTGATACTCAAAGACGTACACACTAAATGACGTTAATCTGTTTGTTGTATATCACTTAACTGTAAAACAAGTACTAACCATATAACGTTATTCTGTATGTTGTATAACACTTAACAATGGATCAAGTATTAACTCATGACGTTATTCTGTATGTTGTATAACATTTGACAATGAAATACTCCTAACTAAATAACATTATTCTGTACACTAAAACAAGTACAAATGAATTACGTTATTCTGTATGTATATAACACTTGTTACTGAAATAAGTACTAATTAATGACGTTATTCTCTTTGTTGTATAACACTTGTTACTGAAACAAGTACTAACCAAATAACGATATTCTGTATGATGAATAACACTTGACACTGAAACAAGTACCAGCATTATAACGTTATTTTGTATGTTTTATAACACTTGACACTGAATCAAGTACTATCTAAATGAAGTTAATCTATATGTTGAATAATACTTAACTCTGAAACAAGTACTAACCAAATGACATTAATCTGTATGTTGTATAACACTTAAATCTGAAACAAGTACTAACTAAATGACGTTATTCTGTATGATGTATAAAACTTGACACTGAAACAAATACTAACTAAATGATGTTATTCTGTATGTTGTATACACTTGACATTGAAACATATACTAACTAATGACGTTATTCTCTTTAATGAATAAAACTTGTTACTAAAACAAGTACTAATTAATGACGTCATTCTGTATGTTCTATAACACTTGTTACTGAAACAGGTACTAATTAATGACGTCATTCTGTATGTTGTATAACACTTGTTACTAAAACAAGTACTAACTAAATGACGTTATTCTGTATGTAGTATATCACTTGGCACTGAAACAAGTACTTAACAAATAACGTTATTCTGTATGTTGTGTATTATTTGACACTGAAACACTTACTAACTAAATGATGTTATTCTGTATGTGTATAACACTTGTTACTAAAACAAGTACTAACTAAATGACGTTATTCTGTATGTTGTATATCACTTGACACTGAAACAAGAACTAATCCAATGAAGTTATTCTGTATGATGTATAATACTTGTCACCGAAAAACCTATTAACCATATAACGTTATTCTATATGATGTATAACACTTGACATTGAAACAAGTACTAACATTATAACGTTATTTTGTATGTTTTATAACACTTGACACTGAATCAAGTACTATCTAAATGAAATTAATCTATATGTTGAATAATACTTAACTCTGAAACACGTACTAACTAAATGACGTTATTCTGTATGTTGTATACAACTTGTTACTGAAACAAGTACTAACTAAATGATGTTAATCTGAATGTGTATAACATTTGACACTGAAATAAGTACTAACTAAATGACGTTAATCTGTATGATGTATAACACTTGACACTGGATCAAGTGTTAACTAAATATCGTTATTCTGTGTCTTTATAGCATTTGACACTGAAACAAGTACTAACTAAATGACACTAATCTGTATATTGTATAACACTTAAATCTGAAACAAGTACTAAATAAATGACGTCAAGTTGTGTGTTGTATGACACCTGACACTGAATCAAATACTAACTAAATGAAGTTATTCTGTATGTTGTAAAACACTTGACACAGAAACAAGTAATAATTAATGACGTTATTGTGAATGTTGTATAACACTTGTAACTGAAACAAGTACTGACTAAATGACGTTATTCTATATGTTGTATAACACTTGTAACTGAAACAAGTACTGACTAAATGACGTTATTCTATATGTTGTATAACACTTGACACTGAAAGAAGTACTAATTAATAACGTTATTCTGTATATTGAATAACACTTTGTTTGTTTCTAAATTTCGCGCAAAGCTACACGAGGGCTATCTAGAGGGAAGTCAGTTATATCACCCCTCACTGCTATTGTTTTATCAACGAATAGTAGGATTGATCGTCACATTATAACGCCCCCATAGCTTAAAAGGCGAGCATGTTTGGTGGGACGGTGATTCGAACCGCGACCTTTAGATTGCGAATCACTTCGCCATGTCGGGCATGTGTAAATCTTATTATGGAACCACGTGCTCACCTTTTCTTATGTTATGTATATTCCTTTAATCTAAACCAACTATATGTATGTCTTATTGACAATGACCGATGAGCGTTTTTTGATATTCTTGATAAGTAGGTACTGATGTAATCGTTTTATTTCTATTATACAAATTGGGTTCTAGCGATGAGCTTGTTTACAACTTTCAGGATGAATGGCGTAAATATTTAGACGAAACGAGGCATGCAAGTTACGTGAATATATTTAACTCGTAACGCTACGATATTGTTCAACAGATAGGCTTACATACCGAACAGTTGTCCGTTTCTTGATTACTTGTAGAACAAAAACTTTGAAACGCAGTTGCCAATTCTCCTTGACCCGAGGACACTGGTGCTTATAATGTGGTATACAGTGCGTTTGGTTTAGACATTGGAATTTGAGAATGTTTATTTTATCTTTCTTTGTGGGAAAATTATTAATAAAACCTTGTCGAACACGCGTATTCATGTTCGGCGCTTGTGGCCGTTGACAAACTTTGTGTTTTCCTGTTTGAGGTTAAGGAATGCTGAACTAAAACGTTAAAGGTGGAATAAAAACATGTAAGAAGTTTTTAAGGGAAATTACTAATATTATGAAAAATGTTGGTTGCTTTTCCACAAATTATAATAAGATAATAAATAAAATATTCTACCTTGGAAATAAGTATAAGAATTTACAAACTTACATAAGTCAGAACAATGAATCAACATTTTATAACAGCAATTGATTTTAAAGTAGAAATTTTCAAAATCTAAAATAAAATATAGATGACACCACTGAGGGATAGTGTCAACGATAAAATATCATACTTTCCACCTTTCGTTGCGCGCGTAGCGATTTGTTAGGCCCAATTTTAATACTACACAGAAGTGGTGTGAAAAGTTGTGGTCTTTGTCAAAATAAACGGTCCCTTGCGACTTCATATCACCAGTATATAACTTGGAATAAAGATCGCTCGATGAAAAATCAACATTCCGTTTCAAATTTCAGAGTAATACTATCCGTGTGAAGATAAATTACAAGGACGACCGCTAGGGTAACACCCAGAACTGGTGACATCTCCGAATGTTCTTACCCTAATTATAATGCTCTAAATATTCCATTCTAGACCGGTATACCATGTGTTATGTCTTATCGTCTGTCGCAGATAAGTAAAATAATGACATATATTGCACGATGATCATAGCTCACACCGTGAACGAAGGTTTAACCAATTTTATCTTTGATAATCCTGCTTTGAAAGTTGGATTGATTTTTCATCAGACGATTTCAGTCACTTATTTATTTTTAACCTATAAAGTTTGTTCCAAGTTGTATATTGGAGACGCAAAGTTAGTCTCTGGTTTAAAGAACGTCATCTTAGTTTGATGGAGGTGGTGCTAACGAACCTATATTGCACCACTTTAAGGAAAAGGGATTATAACCTCCACACCTTCTTCTGGTGTTAAAAACTACCAAATCATACTGTTACATGCGCAGGAAAGGGGATTATAACCTGCACACGTTTTTTTTTTTTTGTGTTACAAACTATCAAATCATACTGTTACATGCGATGGAAAAGGGATTATAACCTGCACACCTTCTTGTGGTGTTAAAAACTACTACCAACTCATACTGTTACATGTGTAGGAAAATGGGATTATAACCTGAACAACTTCTTGTGGTGTTAAAATCTACCAAATCATGCTGCTAAATGTGTGTACGAGAGAAACAAAGTTTCAGTTATATTTTTGTTCTCCAATGGTCTCAAATAAAAGTTGTACTTTTGTTACTTTTATTTACATTTAATTGTATTTTGTTTTGGGGTTTATTCCTCGCAATGTCTGTGAGCGTGATTTGGTTCTTATTTTTATGCGAAACGTTTTAATACGTTTATTCTTAACTTTCAATATACCCCAAAGAAGAATCGAAACGTTGTAACAAAGTAATCACTCTGCCACCTGGTTGAACTGTTACCAACAGTTCACAAACTTACTCCTGTAGATACATTGCTGAGTAAACTATGTTTTCTTTCTCGATTGTATTTAAATAAACGAAACTTTTCTACAGCAGAAAACACGTGACATTAAGGGATGTCTAACACCAACATCGCGCAGAAAATTAATTTCGGCCTGCGCGGCTGTGTATAGTTCTTCTACGATATGAAGTAAACAATCAGACAGACGTTACCAAACATAAATACATCTAAGTATTATTTACAGTATACACTTGAACCGTATGACAACGTATTTACAATATATGTATGACAGTTAAACTCTTGAATTTCTCTTCTGTTCTTGTAGAGATTGTTCTTCAGGTATACGGAAGCTCTGCAGTAAAAAAGTAAAAAATCATATTGTTGCGTCAGCGAGTCACATGACTACAGTGACGCAACGTTTCTAGAACTATCATGTACTTTGGGGAATGTTCTAGTTCTTACTAGATATAGGGTAGGCTGGTATATAAAAGAGGGGAATAATGTGTGTATAGATAGTGA
>NW_013667651.1:144092-144876 GCF_000517525.1 Limulus polyphemus
ACGAAAATGTCAGAGTTTGTGAAAGTGTTATCGGAAAGGATGGATGATATTCACCATCAAGTGTGTACAAACTTGAAAACGTCTGCTGATTCGATGAAGTTGACTTATGATATGAGTTCCACTGAAGCCAGCTTTGAACCTGGAGACAAGGTATGGTTGTATAATCCCAGGAAGACCAAATGGAAGTCTCCTAAGTTATCATCTCCATGGGAAGGCCCATACGACATAGTGGATCGTCTCTCAGACGTGACTTTCCGGATAAAATGTGGTCGGCGAGGTAAGCCAAAAGTGGTGCATGCCAACAGGCTTTGGCGTTATCATGGTCCAGGACATTTCAGTTGGGACGAAGTGGACCACAGAACAAATGACGCTGCTGAAGACGTGACACCTGAAGAAGCCACCGTCGAAGAAGAAACTCTACTCAGTTTTGAGAAGGGAAACAGTGAAGCTCTTGGTGAAGTTACTACCACTGGTGTGACTGTTACCGATGATTGGACATTTACTGATGAAGCGGATGAACCCCACATGAAGCAGAAGCCAACGAGACGGAGACCAGTACGGAAGAAGATACGTCCCGTAAAATTAAGAGACTTTGTCGAATTGTAATTTTGTGTTTGTAATTCTGCACAGTTAATTAAGTTATTGTTAATTGTTATTGGTTTACTATATGTGGTTATTGTTCGGGGCAAACAATATTAAGGAGGGGGCAGTGTTGCGTCAGCGAGTCACATGACCACGTGACGCAACGTTTCTAGAATTATCATGTACTTTCGGGAATGCTCTA
>NW_013667651.1:145794-151191 GCF_000517525.1 Limulus polyphemus
TAAGTTTCGTCGGAACGAAGTTACGGAAAATCAATTAACAAACGGAGACGTAACAATATGTATTTTTTTGGTATCTCCATGGTCAAAACATTCCTAACAAATTGTTTGAAACGTATTGAAACGTCCTTTATAAAACTAACTAATTAGTATCATAAAGAAATACAAAATAAACATTCACTGTCGTTGTATGTTACATCTGTATGAACAATTAATATACCTGATGATAACAAAAAAGACTTAATGGTGAAAAAAAAAACCATGGCGAGAGGGTATCTGTAACGTGTTTTTAAAATGGTGAACCTCATTCGAGATCAGAAATGACCACAAATTTAACTGACATAAAAATATAGTCTAAAAAACATGTAAGTCTATCCAGGAAGTATTGAAAAGGTGTTTATGTACACAAGAGCGACAGCAATGGGAAGAGGTAATTTTAAATATAAAGTGTCTATGTTCGCAAGTGTGACAGCAATAGGAAGAGGTCATTTTAAAGATAAAGTGTCTATGTTCGCAAGAGTGACAGCAATAGGAACAGGTCATTTTAAAGAAAAGTGTCTATGTTCGCAAGAGTGATAGCAATAGGAACAGGTCATTTTAAAGAAAAGTGTTCGCAAGTGTGACAGCAATAGGAACAGGTCATTTTAAAGAGAAAGTGTCTATGTTCGAAAGTGTCTATGTTCGCAAGAGTGATAGCAATAGGAACAGGTCATTTTAAAGAAAAAGTGTCTATGTTCGCAAGAGTGATGGCAATAGGAAGAGGTCATTTTAAAGAGAAAGTCTCTATGTTCGCAAGAGTGACAGCAATGGCAAGAGGTCATTTTAAAGAAAAAGTGTCTATGTTAGCAAGTGTGACAGACTATTTGCTACCGTCCCTAATTTTGAGCCACTCAATCAACAGCACCCTATTCCTACCACACACGCTAAGGAATTGATTTTCAAACTTATAAAGTACCCACAACTTAGAGTGCAGGGATTATTCTGTGGAATAGCACGTATTGGAAGATTACTCGACAGCTCCGAAATCCAGAGCCCGCAAAAAGAGTCAAATTACAACATTGCGCGTACGTGAAAATGAATCAGTGTTACACGGGCTGTTTTGCTCAATAAGTAGTGGGCAGAAGTTCTATAGCATATGGAGTAATTTTTGTGTAAAGTAATTCAACAACTATTTTTGAGAAAACGACGCTGTTTAATATTTTGTAAAATTGGAACGCTTCCCGTAACAACGCTACACTTTTAAGTAAAGCCATGGAGATATATTACCTTTGATATTTACGAGCCTACTTATCTCCGAGAAGACCTCATTAGTTGCCAAGAAACTTTCTAGCTTTAAATCTTGTGGTTAGTGTTTTGGATTACAGTTCGAAAGGTAGTGGTTTGAGACTTGCTCGTGCTTAGTTGTTGAGTTCCTGAACAAGACACTTAAACCCGTATTTACTTCATTCTACAAGGCTGAAAAGTGGGTACTAGTCAATAACTAGGGCCCTGCGATGGACTGGTGGGTACCAGATAATAACTAGGGGCCTGCTATGAACTACTGGGTACCAGTTAATAACTAAAGGTATTCGATGGATTAGTGGCTACCAGCTAATAACTAGGGGCCTGTGATGGACTAGTGGGTACCAGCAAATAACTAGGGGTATTCGATGGATTAGTGAGTAACAGCTAAGAACTAGGGGCCTGCGATGGACTAGTATGTACCAGCTAATAACTAGGGGCTTGCAATTGATTTGTGGGTACCAGTTAATAACTAGGGATCTCCGATGAACTAGTGGGTATAAATTAATAAATAGGGGCCGGCGATGGACTAGTGGGTACCAGCTAATAACTAGAGGCCTGTAATGGACTAGTGTGTATCAGTTAATAACTAAAGGCCTGCAATGGACTAATGGGTATCGGCTAATAACTTGGGGTATTCGATGGATTAGTGGGTATCAGCTAATAACTAGGGGACTGCGATGAACTAGTAGGTACCAGCTAATAACTATGGGCCTGCGATGAATTAGTGTATACAGACTAATAACTAGCGCCTGTGATGGACTAGTGGGTACCAATTATTAACAAGGGGCCTGCAATTGATTGGTGGGTACCAGTTAATAACTAGGGATCTCCGATGAACAAGTGGGTACAAGTTAATAACTAGAGGCCTGTGATGGACTAGTGGGTACCATCTAGTAACTCGGGGCCTGCGATGGACTAGTGGGTACCAGCTAATAACTAGGGGCCTACGATGAACTAGTGGTTACGAGCTAGTAACTAGGGCCCTACGATGGATTGGTGGGTACCTGTTAATAACTAGGGGATTCGATGAACTAGTGGGTATAAATTAATAAATAGGGGCCGGCGATGGACTAGTGGGTACCAGCTATCAACTAGAGGCCTGCAATGGATAAATGGGTATCGGCTAATAACTTGAGGTATTCGATTGATTAGTGGGTATCAGCTAATAACTTGGGGACTGCGATGAACTAGTAGGTACCAGCTAATAACTAGGGGCCTGCGAAGAATTAGTGTATACAAACTAATAACTAGGGGCCTGTGATGGACTAGTGGGTACTACTTAATAACTAGGGATCTCCGATGAACAATTGGGTACAAGTTAATAACTAGGGGCCGGCGATGGACTAGTGGGTACCGGCTAATAACTAGGGGCCTGCAGTGGACTTGTGGGTAGCAGCTAATAACTAAGGGTATTCGATGGATTAGTGGGTTCCAGCTAATTACTAGGGGCCTGCAATGGACTCGTGGGTATCACCTAATAACTAAGGGACTGCTATAGACTATTAGGTACCGGCTAATAACTACGGGCCTGCGATGGACTAGTGGGTACCAGCAAATAACTAGAGGCCTGTAATGGACTAGTGTGTATCAGCTAATAACTAGAGTCCTGCAATGGACTAATGGGTATCGGCTAATAACTTGGGGTATTCGATGGATTAGTGGGTATCAGCTAATAACTAGAGGACTGCGATGAACTAGTAGGTACCAGCTAATAACTAGGGGCCTGCGATGAATTAGTGTGTACAAATTAATAACTAGCGCCTGTGATGGACTAGTGGGTAACAGTTAATAACAAGGGGCCTGCAATTGATTGGTGGGTACCAGTTAATAACTAGAGATATCCAATGAACAAGTGGGTATAAATTAATAGCTATGGTACTGTGATGGACTAGTCGGTATAAATTAATAACTAGGGTACTGTGATGGACTAGTCGGTACCAGTTAATAATTAGGGGACTGTAATTGATTGGTGGGTACCAGTTAATAACTAGGGATCTCCGATGAACAAGTGGGTACAAGTTACTAATTAGGGGCCGGCGATGGACTAGTGTGTACCAGCTAATAACTAGGGGCCTCCAATGGACTAGTGGGTATCAGCTAATAACTAGGGGACTGCTATGGACTATTAGGTACCGGCTAATAACTACGGGTCTGTGATGAACTACTGGGTACCAGCTAATAACTAGGGGCCTGCAATGGACCAGTGGATATCAGCTAATAACTAGGGGACTGCTATGGACTATTAGGTACCGGCTAATAACTACGGGCCTGCGATGAACTTCTGGGTACCAGCTAACAACTAGGGGCCTGCAATGGACTAGTGGGTATCAGCTAATAACTAGGGGACTGCCATGGACTAGTGTGTACTAGCTAATAACTATGGGCCTGTGATAGACTAGTGGGTACCAGCTAGTAACTCGGGGTCTGCGATGGACTAGTGGGTACCAGCTAATAACTAGAGGCCTGCGATGAACTAGTGGGTACCAGCTAGTAACTAGTGGCCTGCGATGAACTAGTGGGTACCATCTAGTAACTAGGGGCCTGCGATGGATTGGTGGGTACCTGTTAATAAATAGGGGCTCTGATGAACTAGTGGGTACCAGTTAATAACTAGGGTCCCACGATGGACTAGTGGAAACCAGATAATAACAAGGGGTATCGGCTAATAACTATGGGTATTCGATGGATTAGTGGGTTCCAGCTAATAACTCGGGGCATGCGATGGACTAGTGGGCACTAGCTAATAACTAGGGATCTGCAATGTACTAGTGGGTATCGGCTAATAACTAGGAATATTCGATGGATTAGTGGGTTCCAGCTAATAACTAGGTGCCTGGGATGGACTAGTGTCTATCAGCTAATAACTACGGGACTGTGATGAACTAGTAGGTACCAGTTAATAACTATGGGCCTGTGATGGACTAGTGAGTACAAGCTAATAACTAGGGGCCTGCGACGGACTAGTGGGTATCGGCTAATAACTAGGGGCTCCGATGAACTACTGGGTACAAGTTAATACCTAGGGTCCCACGATGAACTAGTGGGTACCAGCTAATAATTAGGGTCCTGCGAGGGACTAGTGTGTACCAGCTAGTTACTAGGGGCGTGCGAGGAACTAGTAAATACAAGCTAATAACTAGGGTCCTTTGATGGACCAGTAGGTACCAGTTAATAACTAGGGTGGTACCTAATAGTCCATAGCAGTCCCCTAGTTATTAACTGTTACACACCAATCCATTACAGGCCCCTAGTTATTAGCTGGAACTCACTGGTCCATTGCCGGCTCATAGTTATTAACTTGTACCCACTTGTTCATTGGAGATCCCTAATTATTAACTGGTACCCACCTATCAATTGCAGGAGCTAATAACTAGGGGCCTGCGATGGATTGGTGTGTAACAGTTAATAACTAGGGATCTCCGATGAACTAAAGGATTCAAGTTAATAACTAGAAGCCGGCAAGGGACTAGTGGGTATAAGCTAATAACTAGGGGTAATTGATGGATTAATCGGTTCCAGCTAATAACTAGGGGAATGCGATGGACTAGTGGGTATCGGCTAGTAACAAGGGTATTCGATGGATTAGTGGGTATGAATTAATAAATAGGGGCCGGCGATGGACTAGTGGGTACCAGCTAATAACTAGGGGCCTTTAATGGACTAGTGTGTACCAGCTATTAACTAGAGGCCTGCAATGGACTAATGGGTATCGGCTAATAACTTGGGGTATTCGATGGATTAGTGGGTATCAGCTAATAACTAGGGGACTGTGATGAACTAGTAGGTACCAGCTAATAACTAGGGGCCTGCGATGAATTAGTGAATACAAACTAATAACTAGGGGCCTGTGATGGACTAGTGAGTATAAGCTAATAACTAGGGGCCTGCGATGGACTAGTGGGTATCGGCTAATAACTAGGGGCTCCGATGAACTACTGGGTACAAGTTAATACCTAGGGTCCCACGATGGACTAGTGGGTACCAGCTAATAATTAGGGTCCTGCGATGGACTAGTGTGTACTAGCTAGTAACTAGGGGCCTGCGAGGAACTAGTGGATACAAGCTAATAATTAGGGTCCTTTGATGGACTTGTAGGTACCAGTTAATAACTAGGAG
>NW_013667651.1:151969-157438 GCF_000517525.1 Limulus polyphemus
AGTGGGTACCAGTTAATAACTAGGGGCCTGCAATTGATTGGTGGGTACCAGTTAATAACTAGGGATCTCCGATGAACAAGTGGGTATAAATTAATAACTAGGGCCTGTGATGGACTAGTGGGTACCAGTTAATAACTAGGGATCTCAGATGAACTAGTGGATACAAGTTAATAACTAGGGGCCTGCAATGAAAGAGTGGGTTCCAGCTAATAACTAGGGGGATGCAATGGACTAGTGGGTATCGGCTAGTAACTAGGGGTATTCGTTGGATTAGTGGGTACGAATTAATAAATAGGGGCCGGCGATGGACTAGTGGGTACCAGTTAATATCTAGGGCCTTCAATTGATTGGTGGGTACCAGTTAATAACTAGATGCCTGTGATGGATTTGTGGGTACCAGTTAATAACTAGGGATCTCAGATGAACTAGTGAATACAAGTTAATAACTAGGGGCCTGCAATGAAAGAGTGGGTTTCATCTAATAACTAGGGGTATTTGATGGATTAGTGGGTGCCAGTTAATAACTAGGGGCCTGCAATGAAGTAGTGGGTACTAGCTAATAGCTAAGGGCCGGCGATTGATTGGTGGGTACCAGTTAATAACTAGAGATCTCCGATGAACTAGTGGATACAATTTAATAACTGGTGGCCTGCAATGGACTAGTGGGTATCAGCTAATAACTAGGGGTATTCGATGGATTAGTGGGTTCCAGCTAATAACTTCGGGTATTCGATGGACTAGTGAGTACCAGCTAATTACTAGGGTCCTGCGATGGACTAGTAGGTACCAGTTAATAACTAGGGCCTTCAACTGATTGGTGGGTACCAGTTAATAACTAGAGATCTCCGATGAACAAGAGGGTACAAGTTAATAACTATGATCCGGCGATGGACTAGTGTGTTACAGCTAATAACTAGGGGCCTGTAATGGACTAGTGTGTATCAACTAATAATGATGGGTATTCGATGGATTAGTGAGTTCCAGCTAATAACTAGGGGCCTGCAATGGACTAGTGGGTATCAGCTAATAACTAGGGGACTGCTATGGACTATTAGGTACTGGCTAATAACTACGGGCCTTCGATGAACTACTGGGTACTAGTTAATAACTAGGGGCCTGCAATGGACTAGTGGGTATCAGCTAATAACTAAGGGTATTCGATGGATTAGTGGGTTCCAACTAATAACTAGGGTCCTGCGATAGACTAGTGTGTACCAGCTAGTAACTAGGGGCCTGCGAGGAACTAGTGTGTACAAGCTAATAACTAGGGTTCTTTGATGGACTAGTAGGTACCAGGTAATAACTAGGGGCCTGCAATTGATTGTTGGGTACCAGTTAATAACTAGGGATCTCCGATGAACAAGTGGGTACAGCTAATAACTAGGGGACTGCTATGGACTATTAGGTACCGCCAATAACTACGAGCCTGCGATGAACTACTGGGTACCAGCTAATAACTAGGGGCCTGCAATGAACAAATGGGTACAAGTTAATAACTATGATCCGGCGATGGATTAGTGAGTTCCAGCTAATAACTAGGGGCCTGTAATGGACTAGTGGGTATCAGCTAATAACTAGGGGTATTTGATGGATTAGTGGGTTCCAGCTAATAACTAGGGACATGCGACGGACTAGTGGCTACTAGCTAATAACTATGGGCCTGTGATGGACTAGTGGATACCAGCTAGTAACTCGGGGCTTTCGATGGACTAGTGGGTACCAGCTAATAAATAGGACCCTGCGATGAACTAGTGGGTACCAGGTAGTAACTAAGGGCCCTCGATGGATTGGTGGGTACCTGTTAATAACTAGGGGCTCCGATGAACTAGTGTGTACCAGTTAATAACTAGGGTCCCACGATGGACTAGTGGAAACCAGATAATAACTTGGGGTATCGACTAATAACTATGGGTATTCGATGGATTAGTGGGTTCCAGCTAATAACTAGGGGCCTCCGATGGACTAGTGGGTATCATATAATAACTAGGGGCCTGCAATGAACTAGTGGGCACTAGCTAATAACAAGGGTCTTGCAATGGACTAGTGGGTATCAGCTAATAACTAGGTGACTGCTATGGACTATTAGGTACCAGCTAATAACTAGGGGCCTGCGATGAACTACTGGGTACCAGCTAATAACTAGGGGCCTGCGATGATTGGTGTGTAACAGTTAATAACTAGGGATCTTCGATGAACTAGTGGATACAAGTTAATAACTAAGGGCCAGCGATGGACTAGTGGGTACCAGCTAATAACTATGGGCTTGCGATGGACTAGTGTGTACCAGCTAATAACCAAGGGCCTGCAATGGACTAGTGGGTATCAGCTAATAATTAGGGGTATTCGATGGATTAGTGGGTTCCAGCTAATAACTAGGATCTTGCGATGGACTAGTGGGTATCATATAATAACTAGGGGCCTGCGATGAACTAGTGGGTACCAGCTAATAACAAGGGTCCTGCAATGGACTAGTGGGTACCAGCTGGTAACTAGGGCCTTCGATGGATTGGTGTGTTCGAGCTAATTACTAGGGGCCTGCGATTTACTAGTGGGTACCAGCGAATAACTAGAGGACTGCTATGGACTATTAGGTACCGGCTAATAACTAGGGGCCTGTGATGAACTACTGGGTACCAGCGAATAACTAGAGGCCTGCGATGGATTGGTGGGTATCAGCTAAAACTAGGGTATTCGACGGATTAGTAGGTTCCAGTTAATAACTAGGGATCTGCGATGAACTAGTGGGTACCAGCTAATAACTAGGGTCCTGCGATTGATTGGTGGGTACCAGCTAATAACTAGGGGCCTGCAATGGACTAGTGAGTATCATATAATAACTAGGGGCTGCGATGAACTAGTGGGTACCAGTTAATAACTAGGACGTGCAATGGACTAGTGGGTACCAGCTAGTAACTAAGGGCCTGCGATTGATTGGTGGGTACCAGTTAAGAACTAGGGTCCTACGATGGACTAGTGGGTACCAGCTAATAACTAGTGTCCTACAATGGACTAGTGGGTTCCAGCCAATAACTAGGGGCCTGCGATGGTCTAGTGGGTATCAGCTAATAACTAGGGGACTATGATGAACTAGTAGGTACCAGCTAATAACTATGGGCATGTGATGGACTAGTGGGTTCTATGTAATAACTAAGGGTATTCGATGGATTGGTGGGTACTAGTTAATAACTAGGGGCCTGCAATGGACTAGTGGTTATCAGCTAATATCTAGGGGTATTCGATGGATTAGTGGGTTCCAGCTTATATCTAGGGTCCTGCGATGGACTAGTGGGTACCAGCTAATAATTATGAACCTGCGATGGGCTAGTGTCTACAGTTAATAACTAGGGACCTACGATTGATTGGTGGGTACTAGTTAATAAATAGGGGCCTGCAATGGACTAGTGGGTATCAGCTAATAAGTAGGGGCCTGCAATGGACTAGTGGGTACAAGTCAATAACTAGGGGCCGACGATGGACTAGTGGGTACCAGCTAATAACTAGGGGCCTGCGATGGATTGGTGGGTACAAGTTAATAACTAGAGATCTCCAATGAACTAGTGGGTACCAGTTAATAACTAGGGTCCTACGATGGACTAGTTGGAACCAGGTAATAACTATAGTCCTGCAATGGACTAGTGGGTACCAGCTAATAACTAGGGGCCTGCGATGGGTTGGTGGGCACCAGTTAATAACTAGAGATCTCCGATGAACTAGCGGGTACCAGTTGATAACTAGGGTCCTACGATGGACTTGTGGGTACCAGCTAATAACTAGGGGCCTGTGATGGACTGGTGTGTATTAACTACTACCTAGGGCCCTGTGATGGACTAATGGGTACCAGCTAATAACTAGGAGCCTGCAATCGACTGGCATTTCGTCGGTGTGTATAGGGAACATGTGTTACCATTGTCATCTAATGGAACAGCAGTAAAAACTGGACATATGTGTCTTTCAGGCATGAAAATATTTTTTCTAAACCACGAATTAATAATAGTGCAAAAACTAGGCGATGTTTTATATTACACACTGCAAATTCTGTTATAATTGTTAATAGAAAATATCTAGAGAATGATAAACGAATAAATCTGTTAATAGTATCATGTTGGTCAGTCAGACAAAAAAACTATGGGTTTACACCTTCATTATTGATGCCGAGCTTAATGTCATAATTCTTTAAGTTTATACTTTCATTATTCACACTGAGGTAAGTGATTCTACTCGAGATCCAGCTTAGTTTCATAATCGTTTAAGATGGTTTGGGAAACACTTTCCCATTTTCAATGCACAGATCCATTTTTTATGCGTTTTTGTTAAATTCCACTACAGTTAAATGTTTTATTGCACGAAGTGTATTGTTACGACAACGGAAGTCATGCTACGCTGGAAGCATGCGCGCTGGAGTTTCTAGAAGTATCATGACTGTTCCTGGTAACTCTAGTCTTTTGTCGGCGCTCTCTATTTTAGTATATAAGCCCGACAAATAGAGCGGAGATAATAATTGCAGATAGAAGGAGATAGAGATAGATAATTGAGTTAAGTGAGCGGTAGTGACCGTAAGTAAAGTGCGTGAATCGTTGTGAAGTTAAAGTGACTGTGGAAATTCTGTGTGTTATAAAGTTGTATCGAGAAGTAATAAACTAGCTTTAATTAAGAAAGGACTTGTATCGCTGAAGTTCCTCGGGAAGAATTTATACCCTATTCTTTTTGTGGATAGCAGTATTGCCAATAACCTACTGCTACTATATTATCACCCTATTCTTTCTATGGATAGCAGTATTGCCAATAGCCTACTGCACCTATATTATCACTCAATTCTTTTTGTGGCTAGCAGTATTTCCAATAACCTACTGCAACTATATTATCACCTATTCTTTCTGTGGATAGCAGTATTGCCAATAACCTACTGCAACTATATTATCACCTATTCTTTTTGTGGATAGCAGTATTGCCAATAACCTACTGCAACTATATTATCACCCTATTCTTTTTGTGGATAGCAGTATTGCCAATAACCTACTGCAACTATATTATCACCCTATTCTTTTTGTGGATAGCAGTATTGCCAATAACCTCGCGATTTATAGAACGATTTTAATCTTTCTCCCGTCGTCCAGCCATGTGACCTCCTGAAACACGGTTAAATCTCAGGATTCTTTCGTCCATGGTTGTTTGTATTCAGTCTTCTTTTTCTAGCTGTACCTGTACGTCGTATCTTTCTATAAGACGTCACTGAGAGGTATTGGTACTTTAAAACAACAAACTATTAATGGTGAGATACATTGTGACGTAATTCATACGTATTTGTACTCACCTTCTTACACAGGTCTTTTGAGGGTCCGTTTACTAATTAAAAATGGGCTTTAATAAAAATTTCTCAACTCGATGAAATGTAAGAGAAAAGTTTAAAACTGAGTGTGAAGTTTTCTTTTGTCTGTATATATATATATATATATATACACACATATACTG
>NW_013667651.1:158438-170455 GCF_000517525.1 Limulus polyphemus
CATCCTTTTAATTATGTTTGAAATTATGAACATTGCTCAACATCATGAAAATTAAACCTTATTTTCAATAAGCAATCCTGAAAAATATTTGGGGGTGCTTAACTTTTTTCCAGGTGTATATATTTATTTATTCATTACTAGCTATAGTATACCCGTCCCATGGACGGAAGTTATGTATATTCATGATTCTTAGGACATGAAAAGTTGTTTCCTTTATATGTAATTGGAAAAATTTAAAAACGTCCATATAAACAGCAAAACAGAAAATTTGTCTGTACTCCCGCATGGACTAATTGAACATCCATACCTATTTTAGTGAAGATCCATCCACACCCTGCGAAGTATTAGTTACATGGACATACAACAGACAGTATTATTATATTTATATTGAAGTAGTTACATGGACATACAAAAGACAGTACCATTATATTTATATAGAAGTAGTTACATGAACATACACAGACAGTACTATTATACTCATATAGAAGTAGTTACATGGACATACACAGACAGTACTATTATACTCATATAGAAGTAGTTACATGGACATACACAGACAGTATTATTATACTCGTATAGAAGTAGTTACATGGACATACACAGACAGTACTATTATACTCGTATAGAAGTAGTTACATGGACATACACAGACAGTACTATTATACTCATATAGAAGTAGTTACATGGACATACACAAACAGTACTATTATACTCGTATAGAAGTAGTTACATGGACATACACAGACAGTACTATTATACTCGTATAGACGTAGTTACATGAACATACAAAAGACAGTACTGTTATATTTATATAGAAGTAGTTACATAGACATACAACAGACAGTACTATTATATTTATATAGACTTCGGTTCAGCGGGATGCTCTTAGTTTAAAGTTAACAAGTTTTATATATATATATATTTATTTATTTCGTTTCAGCGGGATACTGCTGGTTTAAAGTTAACAAGAACGGACGTTGTACGATATTTTTCGGGGCAAATATTTCACATCAGGAATGCTGTTCGGACAACAGAGCCAATACAGCTTGGACATCACAAACCATTCAACCCGGCCAGCTGTTCTATTTAACAGTACTTGGCGGCGGTGTACCTTGTGAACCCTGTAAAGGTAAAAATGTTGGTATATGTATGACAAATGATTTCAAGGAAATTTATTAACGGTAAAAAATACTGTGTTACTTATGTTCTAGAAACTATAAAAGAGAGAATGCATAGTGTGGCGGTAGGGCGCTCGACTCGCAATTTTGTGGCCACTATGTCGAATCCCATCATAAAACATTCTCGCCCTTTCAACCGTGGGGATGTTGTGACGTGACGGTAAATCCCACTTTTTGTTGGTAAAAGAATAGCCCAACAGTTGGCGGTGGGTGGTGTTGACTAGCTGCTTTTCCTATGGTCTACTACTTATATACTATGAACGCCTAGCGCTGCTAGCCCTCGAGAAATTAAAAAACAAACAAAAAAATCTTTATCAAGTATTTCTCAAGATATAAAATATTTATAATTAGTGCTTCATCATTTCAGCATTATCTTACTAGGATCTGTATGACGCTGTAATAGGGAGTGTAATTAAAGCACGTTTGGGCAAAGAATATGTAACTTCGAAAAATAGACGTTTTTCTCGGTGAGTAATTGTGTGTGCTCTAAAATTTCGCTTTAGTTAATAACTGACCAGTTACCGTTACCATTTCATCTCTTACATCTCTTAAAAGTTGCACGTTTATCTTTTAACTGTAGTTCTTTTTCACTTGAATATGTCGTAACGTAACTTCAATTATGCAGTTAATGTTTTATTAAAATCTTCTGCAAAGCCGACAGATTTAGGAATGATTTTGATGAAACTGTGTTTCTTTATCTTACAAATACGTTAATAATTTCATGATATGATGTTTAGGGTTGGGCAAGGTTAGTCTAGAAAAATAAGGGGAAGCTAGCGATAATACACGATTTTAAAATGCCAAGTTTATTATTCATATGAATGATAATTTGTAAGAAAAAAAATCGAAGATAACCATGAAAGTAAATCAATAAGAAAAATATATAAAATAATTTTAGAGTTAAATACATTTTGAACAAGTATCGAATTTTCACAGAACAAAATTAAGAACGTACTATTCCTAGCGTTTTTAACTATCACTTAACACTTGTGTTAATGACATTTATTCGGATTTCAATCATTTCGAAGTGCACTCGAACAAAAAAAATGTCCCCAGGTGGGACAGCTGAAAGATTATGGACTTACAATGCTAAAATCCGGGGTTCAATTATCCGCAGTGGACACAGCAGATAGCCCAACGTGGCTTTTCTCTAAAACAAACAAACACACACACACAGACAAAAACTTTGTTGGTATTAGAAACAAAATAACTAATTTATAATTGAATAATATTATACGATATTATATGAATGAATTAAACCCTATAACCCAAGCACTTTCAAAAGGTGGACCCTTCTTCTGCAGGGGCCAACTGATAATACGATATTATATGAACGTTGCCCAAAAACACGCTCTTAAAGTTGAAGAATATATGAAAATTTAACATATTATATATATATATATATATAAATCTCTCTTTGGTTTAATATTAAACTTGAAACAGTTAATCTCCTTAAAACCTAGAAAAATGAAATCAAATTCAAATGTTACAAGAACTTCAATGATGAAATAGTTTTATCTGTTTATAACCTGAAGGAGCAAACCCGAATACTAAATTCATGATGGTGAAAACACTACAAATTATTGATATGAATTTTTCAACTATATTTATACTGCTGCGACTAAAGGTGAATTGAGGTCAACCTTACCAGTTAATGGTTTGGACTAACCATCTCTGTGAAGTAAGTTTTGCATTGAAGTTTGTTTGTTGAATTTCACTAAAAGCTACTCCAGGGCTAATTTCACGAACCGTCCCTTAATTTAGAAATGGTTGACTAGAGGGAAGACAGTCAACACTAGCAACCATGAGTTAACGGACTATTCTTTTATCAACAAAATGTAGTATTAATTCGGCTAAGATATTAATATAGTAAAATAAAAAAATAGGCCTAGAGTTGTAAAAAACAAAAATAAAACTTCCTATTACAGTTCTATAGTTAAATGTTGTTTTTTTTCTTAAACTATAAATGAATTTGTTTATTATCTATAATAATTGAATGAATACTTTTGGCCGTGAAAGTTAACAGATGCTGTGAACACCTAGACCAAATATTAGTCCCAATTATTATTATTATATTTGTTTTTCAAATGTATTTCCTTGTTATTCAGTGTATCTATATTGATCCTGCTTTCAGTCAACATTGTACCTATATTGAACCTGCTTTTAGTCAACAATGAATCTATATTTATCCTGCTTTCAGTCAATAATGTATATATATTGGTCAAGTGAGGGACTCTAACAGAATCTGATGGACTGAGACATCCAAAGGTGCAATGATCTGGCAATATACAGTTTTGGACAAAATGTTTGCATACTGTTCTATATTGATGTTATTGTCCACATACATGGAGTAGTTATTTAGTAAATGCTCAAGTAGTAACGGAGAAGGTAGAGTATGATCGGACAAACATGTACATGTTGTTATTCTGGTCTGTTTAAGTTGTTTTGATCATTTGTTCGTCTAAATACACATACACACCAATTTTGTATAAAAGGGTGTGCTTTTAATATAATATTTTTGAAACAGATAAACGTTTAGTTCAAACAATTTCTCTATACTTGGTGTACAGCGTGCCTCGTCACGTGCCAGAAGTTATAGGCTGTCAAATTATTCAACTGTCCAGAAATAATATGAAACAAACGGACATTGCCAGAACAGTAGGGTACCCCACTGTACTGTATCCAGAATCCTGAAACTTCATCGGACTACAGGAGACGTTGTTCCAGGAAAGTCTACTGGTGGACTCAGAAAAATTACTACCCGAGATGACTGTGTTTTAATCAGGTTAACACATTAAGGTCAAAAGAAGTCTTACAACACCTTACGAAGGAATGACATGAGCACATTCATTCCAGGATATCCAGAAGAACAATGAATAGGAGACTGATCAAACAAGGTTATTTTGCAAGGAGAACAAACTGCAAACCAATATTAACCAAAATTTACCGTCGTCACTATGTTTCTTGGGCAAGACAACATACCAACTTACAGTTAGGACACTTCCGACATGTCATCTTTTCAGATGAGTCTTGTTTCAGGTTTCTTAAGTTGATGGTAAGATTCATATCCTCCAGGGAAACGTCAGGAGTGCCCCTTAAAAGCGTCACATGGAGACGATATTTCTGCCATAAGCTAGGGGAAGGTTTGTGTTCCAGGATGACAATGCCACTGCTCACAGTGCGCGTATTGTACAGGATTATCTCGCACAGGAGGACGTTAACATATTGGCATGGCCATAATTCCATTGAGAACTGTTGGGCAGAACCCAGCCTGTAGCTGAGTTTGGACAAAATCACGGGGGATTACATCAATAACCTTATCGACAGCATGCCACGTCACCTTGAGGAAGGCTATTAGAGTACGAGAAGTACCAACTAAGTACTAAATGTTTAATATGAACTAATAAATGGTTATAGACGCTATTCATAATAATTTGATGTTATAATTTGTCATTATATATATATTGGTAAGGTTTTGTTGTAATGGGTGAAATGCTGATTTACACATCTTTCTACTGGTGTCTGATAAAACTGTTTGCTGTTCTAATAAATCATTCATGATGTCCATAGAACCTGTCTCATTATACAAATTACATATGTAGATGTTTAATATGACATACATTTCTCAGTTTGACAACACTAAGTATATTTGTATTCCATCTTAATAATAATGATCTTATTTGTTACAAACATTTTGGCCAAGACTGTAGGATATTGAATAACAAACGAAACAAACATGAATATTCGTTTAAAATAACTGTATGAACAGAAAATAAAGAAATATAATGAATTTCTTTATCAGTTTAACTCTAAGATATTCAGGTTTTTTTATAGTGTAAATCTACACAATGGAGTTTATGTAAACTATCCGTGTAAATCCACACAATGGGGTTTATGTGAACTATCCACCTTGAGGAATTAAATCCCGGATTTTAGCATTGTTTGTAATTGGGGACACGATATTTAAGAGAATAAAGTTTTAATAACCAATGATGCATAACTGTGAGTGATAACAGGTTCTCGATTAATACAAAAATAAATAATAAATTCAATGAGTTTTTCTCCCTAATCGCTGTTTTTATCACAGTTAAGGTATACAAATAAAAAAAAAGTACAATTAAAGAGAGCATTTTATTTACATTTTGCATTCTTCTATTCACAAAATAATGTGTGTTTTACTGTGTAGACTAGTTTATCGTGATTGATCGTTATCCCTCGGGTTTATCTGTAATAGCTTTCATTAGACGTTGTTGCTAAAGGCTCGTACGTTCGTAACAAATGAAACCGGTGCGGTGTCCTACAGAAAACGGGTTCTAAGTAAGATAACACGAGAGCAATAAAGAGGTTTGTTATCTCATTAATGGAGATTAGGCGCCGTAAAAACGAAAGCACCCGATATTTCTAACTGTATTTGTTTCCTTTATAATCAGATGTGAACAAGGTTGAGCTTTTTAAAGCAAAAGCTAGATTATAACAAAAATACGTACGTTTTATAAATATAATTTATTAATTCACCTGATAAAAACTTGCAGAAAATCATTTCAACAAATATAAAACATAAACTGTCTGAGTCTGTCCATGTTATAATGATATAGTAGTTCGTGCTTAAAAGGTGATTATCTTGAAGTTTAAAATAATTTTTTAAAGAA
This sequence comes from Limulus polyphemus, assembly GCF_000517525.1. NCBI lineage: Eukaryota > Metazoa > Arthropoda > Merostomata > Xiphosura > Limulidae > Limulus > Limulus polyphemus. Next base: position 164,266 of record NW_013667651.1, read on the forward strand.
GTTTTTTTCAAGAAGTATGATTAGGGTTTAAACCTATTTTATGATTAGGGTTTGACATTTAAAAGTTTTTATAAGTAATATTGTGTATGTTTGTGTGTGTGTATAGTGATGGATAATGTGTTTAATGTTAGCACATTAAAACATATATTTTCATGTTGTATGTTTAGTAGTGCCCGTATTAATGTTAGCACATTAAAAAATATGTTTTCATGTTGTATGTTTAGCAGTGCCCGTGTTAATGTTAGCACATTAAAAGGCATATTTTCATGCTGTATGTTTAGTAGTGCCCGTATTAATGTTAGCACATTAAAAGATATATGTTCATGTTGTATGTTTAGCAGTGCCGGTATTAATGGTAGCACAGTAAAAGATATATTTTCATGTTGTATGTTTAGTAGTGCCCGTATTAATTTCAATTTTTCATACACTTGTGTTTTTTGCGTTTAACAATTAGAATTTCCCCTTATAGTGACACATTTTCCGCGGATTATAGTATGCAATACTAAAGTTGACTAATACAAACTCTGTATTGAGTTTCTGTGTAGATACCGAAATATTACCCTTTTCAAGAAGCATCACCATTCGTATAATGTCTAAGTTGCTAATTAAAAGTCTTGCTTTTGACGTTGAGATGTTTATTGTTTTTGTAAATAAAAACAGAGAATTTCTCTTTCTCTCTTTACTCATTTTTTTCACAACCTTGTTAAATAAATTCTTTACACCTTTTTCTTTTGCGTCTTTGTTTTGTTTGTTTTCTCTCTCTGACGTTTCTAACAAAACTAGGTTACACGACTTGTTGGTATTCAGAACGTCCACTATTCTATGACAACTAGATCTGTGTTTGTCTATTTTCCAATGATAGCTTTCTTGTCTATCTCTGTAAACCATGTTGACATGGGATTGGTTTTCTTTTCGAATTCATATATTTATTATCCATTGCTTGTTTCGGATTTACATCTGTAAACCTGTCAGGAAGACCTTAGATATTTTAATCACGTTTTCAAACCTCGCAACATTAGAAAGATCTGTTTAAGCTTATTGACTTAGAAGTCGTTTAAATTTAATACTTAGGTTATCTAAGTAGCCTTATGTTTAAGTGATTTGGTTTTAGAACTCTATTGTAGCTCTTTAAAGGAAGGACGAATATTCACGAAATAATATTCAACAAAGAAAGAAACTTTCAAAAATGACACAATCCGTGCTTTTGTTTTCAACAGCACGTTAGAACTTCGGCTTTTAAATTGTGAGAAATTATGAATTATAATTAAACGCGACATTGTCTGAAGTAAGGAACTTCAAATGATAATTTGAACAATAATATTAGAAGTCTGATAATTTTACTTGGTAATATACTCGGTTTTATCATTCATGACAGTGAAGAAACTGACATTAGCACGTGTCAGTTGTTAATACCCATTAGCCCACTGCAGAGCTAATCCACAAATATAACTATGAATATTTTATCACAATACTATCAAAATATAGTGATATATCTCCTATCATCATGGTTATATTTGTAAAATGTTTTATTTTAGACGATGTCTATAATGACGACAGAAATCACAATACTATTGTATTGAAGTAAATATATAGCCATGGTATTTTATTTTTGACGTTAGCTTATCTATTGTTTGTTTGTGTTTTTTTTGTGTAATTATAATTTTCATTGATGATTAACGTGAGAGACATAATTTTATTATTTATAGTTATGTATCAAAACACTGTGGCCAGCTGGTATTTACTGGAAGTTATATCGTGTATTCCATTAAATGTGTACGTTAAATTCCATAAAAAAACAACTCAGTTAGACATTTGTAGGGCAGAAATATTTCTCGTAGCTAGATATGAACTAATTGTGTCCGCCACCTCTTGCTATCGTAATGTGAGATACATTTTAGACCGAGAAGCTGAATCACAAATAGAAACTTTACCACAAAATGCAAACCAGCATTTCATCTATAACTAGAACGTAGTTCATGTGGAGCAAAGAGTCCATGGTTTGCTTCCTATTGGCGTAAAATCACACTTCACAGTTTAGGCAATGGGTGCGTTATAAAAGTGGTAGTCAAATCCCACTATTCGAATACAGTAGCCCGAGAATTGGCGGTGGATGCTGTTGACTAGCTGCCTTCCCCGTAGTCTATCAGCTAAAAATGTGGGACAACTAGCTCAGATAACCGTTGTGTAGCTTTACACGAAAATGCGAAACCAAGATACAAAAGCCTTCACTAACCTTAGCCCTTATACAAAGCATAAGTCGTTCTTAATATGAACGAGTTTTGTAAGCAGATGCGAGCCGTGGAACCACAACATACGTGATCACTTCATATATATTTCGTCTCTCCGCCATTGAACAGTTACAATGCCGACACGTGTGGCTGGAAACATATCACATCTTTACCGAGGATTAGTCTAACTGAACCAATTTTGGAAGCACAATAAGATCTGTGTGTCTATCCATACTGATTCCTCATCATCACAACTGAAATGGACAGAATATAGGATGTTGCGTTAGTGTAATTTTAACTTCCGGCTGATTCAGGTTACCTCAACAAAAGTTATAATATTCTACAGTGGTGCTGAGAAGCCAATGTCGTACTGAAGCAGGTGTTCTGAACCTTATATCAAACATATTACGCGTATTTCTAAACTGAGCAGGTGTTCTCAACCTTATACCAAACATATTACGTATATTTCTAAATACATGAGAATGTATTTTCTTGAAAGTATCAATTTGAAAACTTGTAGAAATAATTTAGATCAATGATTCGGTGATCATATCGTGACGAAGACAATACTCAAAGAATAAATTATATTAATACACTGGTGGCAGGATTCAGTATAGAGGTAATGGTCTTTGGGTTCGTTTGAAACTAAGATCAGTTCGTAAAATGAGTTTTGACAAAATATCTTAATCTGTGGAAAGACTGGGTTATTCTGAAATAAGTTATTTTTATATAACTAATGTATCAAAATGCTAGAATTTTCTGTAAACATTCATCAACTGATTTTATTTAATTAAACACTTATCTAAGTGCTAAGCCAAAAATATATTTATCTTCGCTGTTGCAAAAATATTAGAAACTTTGCAGCAAAGTCTCTAAAGAGAACATGTGAGAAAATACTTTTAACCCCTGAAGTCTGTTTCTAGGGTAGTTATTAAAGAGTAGATTCACCAACTAAGGTTTATTTTAAATTAAAAATCAAAAAACCTTATTAATCTGAAAGTGTTTTTGTGTATGTTTATTGACACAAACTTCAAATACCTTAAAACTTATTTCTGTTATGGAAAATATTAATATCTCCATATTATGTCCTAAAAATACAATTAACATGATTTATACCAAAATTAAACTTGGGTAATCTAGTATTTGTTCAGCATTTTACCTTCTAAGTTAGTGGATTTCGTTTATATAGTAATGGAAATACTTATGAAAACATCAAAGCACTACGAATAAAGGAATCACAAACAATAATTAATATCAACATTGATAATTTATTAATGATGCAAAACATTATCACAGAAGATACAAAATTAAGTATATAACTAGAATTGTGCACAACTGTTTTCCCTTACACAAAGCATTACATCTTGTTTCCACACAACTATTTTCCCCTATACAAAGCACCACTTCTTGTTTCCACGCAGTTTATCAATGAAATATTGTTCCAAATGGGTTATGTTACTCCCAATAATTCAGCCAAGCTATGTGGTCATTTTTTTTATATTTTAACAAAAGTCTATACAGCCCAAAGAACGTTATATTGAGACTATGTGCAGATCAAGCCATGGTTGTGAGTATCCTTTCAACCTCCTTACATGTCTACTGTATACTTTGGATTCTGAACCTGCAGTCAGGGTGCCATCAATATCACCGATAGTATTATTGGCTAAAATGCAGCCACAAACTTGTAATGATTCCTTACCATATTTTACGTTATTGTTATGTATTGATCATTGGAGCCCACCAGTGTCTCAACGGAAAATCTGTAGTCTTACAATACTAAAAATCGGGTTTTGATACCTGTGGTGGACAGAGTATAACTAGCTCGTAGTGTAGTTTTGCACCTATCAACGACTAAACCAAACTATTGACTATGATGTCATTTTCCCCTCTAACGTAAATCACGTATTTGATTTTTATTGAATAATTTGAACTTGGATTTATATGTAAAGAACAGACATATCCAACGTGGCTCATTTCGCTTTTGGTTTGGTTACCTCTTGTGAGTAATTGTTTATGATCAGTTACACATCATTTAAACCATTCCGGGCAACATTTACATCGAGGTTGTTGACTATATCTGTACTCGGCCATTGCCTATCTCGTAAAGAGAATTCCCTGAGATATTGAACATCGCTTTTGTAGAGTTTAAACTTTCTATTTCGATCACTTTCATTATCAACAATTTCATCCTTTTCAGAACATTGCATTAACGTCTATTGAAACATAAAGTCTTCCCGCAATATTTTGTGTGGAATATTTCTCACCACCCACTACTCTGATACTTAGAGACTTGTCATGTAGTATTTTAGTCCTTGAAGCTATGAAATATTGATATCTTGGTTATCTTTGCAGCTTTAGGGTTATTTCATTTTATGACACAGAAGCAACTTTTGTTCAGCCTTAAGGAAGCTAATCTGTTAATTTAATTAGCTTTATTCCTGCCAATTGTCAAATTCAAACTTCCATGTTTAATTCAAGTTTTAATTCTTTAATGTCAGCAATGTGTTTTATAACGTTAGGGATCCACTATTTTCTCCACGATAATTTGTCAAAAATGGCCTTCAATTATTAGCTGCTTATCAACACATCTTGTCATCAAGTAGTTTTGTTTATTCTCATTAACCAAACGGTCACTCGATCTGTCTAAGATTTTATTGATAAACAAGCCCGAAAGAGTTTAATGAAAAATGTCGTTCACAATTTGAAATGCTTGAACTATGATACACTCACTTTTTGTAAATATTTTTAATAGGAAAATGACGCATCTGGTGAAGTTATCTGTAAACTAGCCTTCAAAGAATGTCTCCTTTTCAGTCTGTCAGATGTAATAGTGTGTCTGAAGTAATAATTGTGAAATTTGTGTTTTAACCAATCAGCATTCAGCATATATGTTTGTGATAATGTTGCATCGGAGGTAAAATACTACGATTAGATAATTAGTAATATGTTTGTTATATTAGCTGAAATAATATTATTATGTTTGTCAAGTATTCAGTAAATAATTCTCCTTAACCTATACATGTAAAGAAAAAACGAAAGAAGACAGGTTATCATGACAACTATAATTTTTTTCATGTTTCTATTTCTATCATGTCGGAATAGCAATAAGCACAGATGAAAGTATTTTGTCTAATGAAACGTTTTATATATGATGATACAAAAACAGGTTTTGATATTTTTTAGCACACTGCTACACGATGCATGATCTATCTGCGCTCTGTCCATCATTAGGAATCGAACCACGGTTTTTAACGTTGTAAATCTGTAAACTTACCGCTGACCCATTAGGAGACTTCATAAATAGAATGTGCTAATTTAACTAGTTTTAAGTTTAAAATATATTTTCATTCGTGCTTTTGGTATAATAATCATTATAATAACCTAGTTGATGTTGAGAGAATTTTTATCAGAAAATTTTATTTATACATTATAAATGATATACTAATTTTAAACCTAACACAAACTGTAGCTTAAATACCTTAGCTTTCTGGTGATACAAGAGATGTATTAAACTGTGGCTTAAATACCTTAGCTTTCTGGTGATACAAGGGATGTATGAAACTGTGGCTTAAATACCTTAGCTTTCTGGTGATACAAGAGATGTATTAAACTGTGGCTTAAATACCTTAGCTTTCTGGTGATACAAGGGATGTATGAAACTGTGGCTTAGATACCTTAGCTTTCTGGTGATATAATAGATGTATGAAAATGTGGCTTAGATACCTTAGCTTTCTGGTAGTACCAGATATGTATCAAACTGTGGGTTAAATACCTTAGCTTTCTGGTGGTACAAGAGATGTATCAAACTGTGGCTTAGATACCTTAGCTTTCTGGTGATGCAAGAGATGTATCAAACTGTGGCTTAAATACCTTAGCTTTCTGGTGGTACAAGAGATGTATCAAACTGTGGCTTAAATACCTTAGCTTTCTGGTGGTACAAGAGATGTATCAAACTGTGGCTT
>NW_013667651.1:171455-177052 GCF_000517525.1 Limulus polyphemus
AGCTTTCTGGTGATACAAGAGATGTATTAAACTGTGGCTTAAATACCTTAGCTTTCTGGTGGTACAAGAGATGTATCAAACTGTGGCTTAAATACCTTAGCTTTCTGGTGGTACAGGAGGTGTATCAAACTGTGGCTTAAATACCTTAGCTTTCTGGTGGTACAAGAGATGTATCAAACTGTGGCTTAAATACCTTAGCTTTCTGATGATACAAGAGATGTGTCAAACTGTGGATTAAATACCTTAGCTTTCTGGTGATACAAGAAAATGTATTTTCTTGAAGTATCCATTTGAAAACTTGTAGAAATAATTTAGATCAATGATTCGGTGATCATATCTTGACGAAGACAATACCCCATTGTCTCAAAGAATAAATTATATTAATACACTGGTGGCAGGATTCAGTATAGAGGTAATGGTCTTTGGGTTCGTTTGAAACTAAGATCAGTTCGTAAAATGAGTTTTAACAAAATATCTTAATCTGTGGAAAGACTGGGTTATTTTGAAATAAGTTATTTTTATATAAGTAATTTATTAACATGTTAGAATGCAGGGTACTTGTGTTAATATAAATAATTACAACATTCAAACAACCAATGTTTTTTAAGTACACAATTAAAAACCTTTATTATGAGACTGTTGACCGTTTTCTAAACTGTGTACTTAAATTAATGTATATATAATACTAAAGTTGTACAGACACTAATGATCCGTTACATACTAGCCAGATGAGTGCTTGAATCGTAACCACTTAACAAGGAGAACCTTAAATTAATCTGGAGAGAACGTACATTATACTGGTACTTTCTCTATATAAATATATCGTTAATTTAATTACCTCATTGATAAGTCATTAATTAGGTCAAAATTAACACTTAGCAACAACTTGCATAAGACAAACTAAAATCCAGCTTTACCAAATGTTGGTGGAGATATATTTAGCAGATGGTGAATCATTACGACTGACTGTACGCACGTGTCTCTATTAAGGCTGTCTCAGTGAGGTCTCACTCTTAATTTTTTTAACGGAGACGGAATTGATATAAAAAAATTTTAACACTGGTAATAGTGTCCTCATTTAATTCAAGTACCGAATCAGATACATTGTTTGTTTAAAGATTATTGTCGATCCTACAAATAGTATCTACACACAAGTGTTTAAAGAAAATTTATGAAACACTTAGCAAACACTAATTTATTAAGAACAGATTAATTTTATGTTTTGCAGCTCCAACAGTGTACCAGATGATGTGAAAATTCAGGTTATTAGATCATTGGGAGTTATGTTACCATTTAATCTACTATAGCAGCTGCAGAATAGACGCTATTTGAGAAACTATATGCTGTAGAAGTTTAACTATATATAATCCTCTATCTGCCGTGATTATACACATTCTTTAAATGTTGTCTTTTACGTTACTGCTATACTGATGTTTTCTAGAATCTGCATAATCCTTCTTTTTTTTTTATTTACTCTTGAAACATTTAGCTAAACTGGAAAATATATTTACATGTTTTGGGGCAGATTTTTCGAATATTTTGTAGGAAAGTTGTAGGAAAAGATCGTATTCTATCTTCTGAAATCTATATTTAAATACCAATGGAATAGATATGAATGTTTGTGCTGTCTATTTCAGAAACATTTCTGTTTAGTGCACAGAGAGATATTTTGAAAAACTTATGAAGAGCATTGCTGAAGATCAGTAATGTGGAAACATTTCTCTTCAATAAATGAATGTTGTTAATTGATTTACTAAACAACAGCGATCAGATAAATTTACTCAAAACATACAGTACAAACATTCCTAAGCATACATGTATTGACAGTAGAAGTTTTGCATAATTTATATTCTTATTTACAACTTAAATTTCAAAATTAAACTGTACGATAAGAGACACGATTTCTAATAAACAAGAATCCACCTTATATACTGAATAGCATTAACCTAACATAATATATTTTTTATTTGTGAATCAATACTCATAAAATGTTCATATGGCATCCACTTTATTACTGTTTTCCCAGAATCTTGTGTGGGCGTGAAATGCCCGGATGGGAGAGCATGCAAGATGAAACGTGGTAAGCCAAAGTGTGTTTGTCGACCAAAATGCCCGAAATGGAAGCGTCGAGTAGGAGCCGTGTGTGGAAACGATGGCAAGACATACAGAAACATCTGTAAACTGTTGAAGGTTCGCTGTAGGAAAAATTCAAACTTGGAAGTAGCATATTTTGGTCCTTGTCGAGGTAACCTAATAATCCAGACATTTTCAAGTTAATTGCTAACAATTATGATCAGGAAATTATAATATGAGATTTAGTTCTTTGTTGATTAGCAACTTTACTGTTATCTTCATGGTTTTGGTGTGAGTAAAGTTGTTAGGATGTACCACCTCCAATAAGCTTGGACAAACAATGCATTATAATATTTTGGTACGTTAATTGTTATAACATAATCATAAGATTTACATTTACTAGCGGAATGATTCAGTTTACATTAAGCTGATTTTTCGGATAGATTGTTACATCACATTTTTTTGATGGCGGGAGAACTTGTGGTGGGACGATGAGGATATGACATGATTTGCTATTTCACTAACTAATGAATGAGTTCCTGTTCAAGTAGCTCATGAGAGGGCAAATAATCCTGTCAATTTTTAACGGCTTATACTCGTGAATAGCTCAGTCTGTTGAGCATTGGCCTTAACTGCCAGAGGTCCTTGACTGCCAGAGGTCCTGGGTTCAGGTTTAGGTTCCTAGTGTCTCACTTCATTTATGGCTTTTTCATTTAATTTTAAAAATTGTCCTATGACAGATTCCTAACGAAATATAAAAATAAATGTAAATGTGAGATATATTTCATATAACTTGATTGGGTGTTAACCATTAAAGCAAAATAGTGAACATATCTATAGAAAGAAGTATTTTTTAAGTAAACATTGACGTGAATGGTTTGTACTCTTGGATAGCTCACTGGTGAAGTACTGGCCTTGTTAGCCAGAGGTCCTGGATTCAAGCCCTGGTCAAGGTTCCTGGAGTCTCTTGAAGGAGATATGGTCCTTCTCTATAAATTTCCATCAATAAGGGAATGTAATATTATTTCAAGTATCCCATTAAGTAAAGAAGTTTTATTAGCTACTATCAAGTAAGCAGCCCACATTATGATACTTTGCCCACCACTCTTTGCCCAATGCACTCTCCAATAGGCAATCAGCTTAGGTCAGTCTATTAGAATCATACACTAAATAATGAGTTTCCTTACTCCACGTGATAAGTTTCCATTGTTCTCACCCTAATATGGACGGTTAATACACCGTTTAAGCCCGACTCCTTGAATCTAGGCTGTAATAAGCAGCTCCTGTGAAATTCAGCAGCATGTGGACGTACTGCTGCAGCCCTTAGACCTCATTAAGGTCTCGGTCCTGATTTAATGTCATGAAATCAGCAGCATGTGGGCGTGCTGCTGCAGTCCTTAGACCTCATTAAGGTCTCGGTCACTGATTTATTGTCATGAAATTCGGCGGCATGTGGACGTGTTGTAGCCCTTAGACCTCATTAAGGTCTCGGTCACTGATTTAATGTCATGAAATTCGGCGGCATGTGGACGTGCTGTAGCCCTTAGACCTCATTAAGGTCTCGGTCACTGATTTAATGTCATGAAATTCGGCGGCATGTGGACGTGCTGCAGCCCTTAGACCTCATTAAGGTCTCGGTCGCTGATTTAATGCAAGATTTTATTTCACAACACATTTCAAGTTCACACTGGTCAAGGTGGGATTATATTTGGGCAGCTAGGCCAATCTGTTTAACACTAATGCATCCATGGGCTTTCCATGTTTCTAGAACATTGCTTCCAGTGGATTTCGGTAGGATTATGGATTCAATAACTGTTATTTTGAATATTTCATAAGCTCTTTTTCTTATGACATTTGCACTTCAGTTGGCTCTCTGAACTTATTGGTTTGACTTAAACTGGCTGTCTGAAGTTACTGTTTTTTTATTTTTTACTGTTGATTCGCATGCAGTTATGGGAAAAGTTGTGATGTGTATAATGTCAATAATTTACTTACGTTTTAGTAATTAGTTAGGCATCTAATATGGACAACATTATAACAGTAATGTAAAGAGTTTGAACAAATAAACTTATATTTCAACTGAAATATTATTATTGGCGATTAAACTGAGGTTAAATATCATTCTGTTAAGACGTTTTTGTGGTAAGGTTCGCATTAAATAATGGATGATTTAGCATGTACAAAATTTGTTATTATCCCTACAAATAATCATTACTTGGAATAGTAAAGTATAGTGTAAGTAATGACTTCATTTACAAAAAAAATAAAATTATTATATTTGTTTGCAAACTTTTCAAAGTGATTTTACATGCTATTAATCAAATATTACTTTTAGTAAATCAAAACTTATATAACTATACCCATTTATCAACACTATTTACTGGCTTATATTGACTGATAAGTTAACAATAACAAACTACTAAAAGTTATTCATTTAGTTAATAACTGAATTTCATAGATTGAAGTAATATATGGTACTGAGTAGCTGTAAAACGAAGATTAGATTTCTAACGATAACTTGAAAGGTAGAGATTGAAACATTTTTACCATGTTCAATAACTGAAAGAGTTATGACGCATAATGTGACGTTAAACAAAAGAGATGTAGAAAGTCATGTATGACATAATATTGAATTATTGAGATTTAGAGGATGATTTATAATCTAGTCTCAATCGTTCAATATCATGTCATACATCACTCTCTAGTCTCAATCGTTCAATATTATGTCATACATCACCCTCTAAATCTCAGTCATTCAATATTATGTCAAATGTATGACATAATATTCAATTACTGAGATCTAGAGAGTGGCGTATGACATAATATTGAATGACTGAGGTCTAGAGAGTGACATATGACATAATATTGAATGACTGAGGTATAGAGAGTGACGTATAACATAATATTGAATGACTGAGGTCTAGAGAGTGACGTATAACATAATATTGAATGACTGAGATCTAGAGAGTGACGTATGACATAATATTGAATGACTGAGGTCTAGAGAGTGACGTATGACATAATATTGAATGACTGAGGTCTAGAGAGTGACGTATGACATAATATTCAAATATTTATCTTGAATAACTAATGTGTTCTTCATAACTTGTTGTTCTTTATACGCTTATTTCAATAAGCTTCTCATACTGTTGAGAAGAGGAAGAGGCACACTGGACGTATACTTATGGTCTCCTTCAGTTCACAAGTACAGATTGAAACCCTATGTAGTATAAAACTATATAGAGTATTATCTATACTCAATCAGCACTAACCATAAAATATTCCTTTTAATCTATATACTACTGAAACTCTGAGATTGTTTGTCTGTAATTAAATACAGCAAAAACGGCGCACAATAGCGCCATATTTATAATGAAATTAGAATAGAAACAGAATAAAATAAGTTTCGTTAAAATCGGGCCACGGGTTACCAAGTTAGCCCCGTTTTTCGGGTCACTTATATGAGAATTTCTACATGAATTTAGGTACACTAGATGGCGCAACATATCGGTTTATCTATCTAT
>NW_013667651.1:177948-179863 GCF_000517525.1 Limulus polyphemus
CTCTGACTTCTTACTTTTTGAAAAATTAAATGGTCTTTACTTTTATTCCCAATCAACAATCAAATATCTTTTCTTGAATTATGAATAAAATGAATGGATTGAATTATTTAATTAAATTATCTCAAATTAAGCCTTTATTTCGGTGCAAGATTGAAATTGTTTTGAATTCTCCATAACCTCTGAATAGTGGGTATGATCCGACGGGTCACGGGCTGTCTAGTATAAAATAAAAATGTCTATATCTTAATTAACTGTGTACTCAGAAGAAGATGATATTAAGTTAATATAGTTTGTAATCGACTTTCTCTATTCTACTACTTTTGTTTATAGTGATTTTATGTGTCTATATACCCAGCACTGTGGCTATTATGATAATCAGACTATGAACAAACGCTGTTGTGTTTTATAGAAGCTGGTGTGTGTGTGTGAATATTTCAGAGTCGCATAATTACAAATAGAATAATTCTCCCCACAGACAGCAGCTGTGACAAAGTCAGATGTCCAGGTAAGAGGACTTGTCTGCTTGACCAGTACCTCCAACCTCACTGTGTTCGTTGCAGAAAGCAGTGTCCAGTTAAGAAACGGCCTCGGTTCTTATGTGGTTCTGACAACATCACCTATACCAGCCTGTGTGAATTAAGAAGAGCCACGTGTAAAAAGGGAGGAACAATAAAAGAAATCTACAAAGGACGTTGTAAAGGTGAATTTTAGTTCAAGCTGAGTAATGGAGCATAAGCCTGGTTTTGTTGTAAAAGAAAAACACATTTTCATCTTTCGTTAATCAGGTTATTATCAGTATCATAAAACCGTGTTTGAGCGAAAACTTCATTTTATGCAGTACAGTACGGTCTAGAGCTTGTAAAACACATCAATGATGTTAACTAGTTTGAGTTAATCAAATGCAAACATATATTCTTTACGTAAAATGATCGGAGTCTCTATAGAAACTCTGAGAAGTGTGGATAGTGATTGCTTGTTTGTTATAGAACAAAGTTACATTGGTCTATAAAGTTTGAAGACAGCTTGAGTTAGAAGTGAAGGAAACTTTATTACAGATGTACAACGTTTCGAAAAGCTTATGTAATCATTAGATACCTGATGATGACATAAACTTGACGAAACACTATACATTTGTAATAAAGTTTCCTTCACTTCCAACTCAAGTCTTCTCCAAACTATTTGCTGAAGTGGATTCCTTGTCATCATATTGGCTATGTGCTGTGTCCACCGCGGGAATCAAACGCCGGATTTGAGAGTTGTATGTCCGTAAGCTTACCACTGTCCCTAATGGATAATCAAAAACTAGAGTTGTAAGTCCTTAGGCTTACTGCTGTCCCTAATGGATAATCAAAAACTAGAGTTGTAAGTCCTTAGTCTTACTGTTGTCCCTAATGGATAATCAAAAACTAGAGTTGTAAGTCCTTAGGCTTACCACTGTCCCTAATGGATAATCAAAAACTAGAATTTTGAAATTGAGCCACCTTAATTGTGTCTCCCAATATTTTGCAAACATAAACCATGGGCAGCCTTAGAATTAAAAATAACTGAATCTGTGCCTCCAAATATTTTGCAAACATAAACCATGGGCAGCCTTAGAATTAAAGATAACTGGATATGTGTCTTCCCAATATTTTGCAAACATAAACCATGGGCAGCCTTAGAATTAAAAATAACTGGATCTGTGCCTCCAAATATTTTGCAAACATAAACCATGGGCAGCCTTAGAATTAAAGATAACTGGATCTGTACCTCCCAATCTTTTGCAAACATAAACCATGGGCAGCCTTAGAATTAAAGATAACTGGATCTGTACCTCCCAATATTTTGCAAACATAAACCATGGGCAGCCTTAGAATTAAAGATAACTGGATCTGTACCTCCCAATATTTTGCAAACATAAACCATGGGCAGCCTT
>NW_013667651.1:180775-181708 GCF_000517525.1 Limulus polyphemus
TTTTTTTTTTTTTTTTTGTCGCACTCTCTGACACCAATTTGTTACGTCTCTGGTCGTCAGTTAATTTTCCGTAAAAATTCTTTCCGAAGAAACTTTAGCGATACAAGTCCTTTCTTAAATAAAACTGGTTTATTCTTTCTGAATACAATTTTTGAATACATGTAATTTTCACAGTCGCGCTAACAAACGCTATAATTCACCACGAACGTCTCACGTGCTCAACTTAACTGTCAATTACACATTGTTGCCGTCACGTCTTGACCTTCTTATATGTACAAGACTACCACATATCTAGTAGCCTCTCGAGACTTCACGAAACTTCGAGAATATGACGTGTTACTAGGGTCACGTGACCTTTGCTGTCGTAACAATACTCTCTATTTGAGATTACGGTTTGTTTAATTTACTGGTAACTGACGTAATAGCCATCTGCATTGGTCAGTACAATAATCATAATTATCACCAGAAATTAGAATTATAGCCCTGATTTTTTTTTTAACTGAAACACAAAAGTAAAAATGTTTTCTATTGACAATATTCTTTTATATATAAAAACCACAAACTCATTGTTATGACTTATCACTAATTAATTATGATTATAACTTGTAAATGTTAGTTTCATAATGCAACGCTATACAATGGACTATCTGCACTCTATCCCCTTCCCTCCTTCACGCACACACACATAGGGAATCAAATCCCGTATTTCAACGTTGTAAATCCGTAATCTTACCGCTGACCACCAGGGGCGAATTATGAAGTGATAAACTACAAACTTGTATTACGTAATGATAAATGTATACTTTATTACATTAAATATTGACAATTTCGTTTTGACACACAATAACTAACAACTGTTATATTATTGGAGTAAAACAAAGACATTCATTAACAAGCAATTTTGTTAACACAATTAAAATGAGTTTTCAACTT
>NW_013667651.1:181956-186878 GCF_000517525.1 Limulus polyphemus
TGTTAACACAATTAAAATGAGTTTTCAACTTAAGGGGTTGAATTTTCCATTAAAAAAAAACAGTAAAGGTGAAATTGCACTCACGAGTTGTCATAAAAAAGCGCCGTCTAACGGTTTTAAAATAAGTAAATTATTATTATTATTATAAATTCTTCTGTTTGCTCTATATGGATTACGGATACTTGGTTTTTAATTTTAGAAATTAACTATATTCAGCTTTAGAATAATGGAAATTTTTAGCACTCGTCACGAGTATGTTCAAATTTTTTGAACACATGTTTTGATTAAACAAAAACTATTCCTACTTTGACTAGTTTTAATGACTAAGTAAAAATTCAATTTTTAGATTATATTATTTATCAATTTAATTTTGTATTAAATAGAAATTTATTATGGATAAGTAGATATAAGAGAGAGACGTTTAATAAATTCACATATATGTCATTAATGTTTCATGTTTTTTATACTCAACAATGTCACAAGTAGGCGTAAATTCAATCCAATCAATATTAAAGTCCAGCGTAACAGCACTAGACGATATTGTGCCATGACCTGATTTATATTTGTGATTTTGAAATCTAGTATGTTGTAGATTTATATATATATATTCGCGCAAAGCCACTCCAAGTGCTATGAACTGATCTGTTGTTCTATCAACTCATTTTCAAAAATTAAATTTAATGCCCAAACAGTCACAAGCAGAGGAAGTTTTTTTTAAGAAGGACAAACTGAACAATAACCCATTGTTTGTTACATTATTTGGGATTGATTCAGCGCATTGAAATGTGAACTTTTCAGTATCAATATTATTAATGAGTTCTGAGATTATATACTTATCTAATATTGGAGTATTTTAACGAGCAGGATGACGATGGATGTTGTAAATAGCCCTTGCTCAGGATTAAACTTTATTAGAGATATATAGGTCAGGGAAACACGGAAATGTCTTCTAAGTACTGCTGTCGTGCTTGGGAAATTCCAATGGATATACTTTTCGGTGCGCTGTTTTGAATCTTTATGCAGTATATATGTTTTCCTATGTAGCAGAGATAACGTGTTTCTTCAGATCTCTAAATGTGACAAGTAGCTAATGTTAAACCAACGAATAGATCATTTCATTACAATATAATATGTACAATAACTTGGATCTTTTTAGCCAACACCAAACTCTGTAGCAGCCGAGCACTTTGAGTTATTGGTTAAGATTATGAGATATGTTTGATATGTCATACTAGCAAGACCAAAGAGCGCAAATCATGTATATGATATGTTTCTCAATCAGTGATCATTAGAACTAACCACTATGAAGTCGAAGTTACCAATACAACTACGTGTACTGTTTGTGTTGGTGAGAGAGTTGTGTTATATAACTGGCATGTTTAACCTTGTCGTTGATAATGTGAAAATTGGAAGTATGTATTAATATTCACGGATAAATAAGCCTATATGACATACTTTATGATTAGGTACGAATTACAAATAAGTTACTGTTTCCTGAAATATAATAACAAATAAGTTACTGTTTCCTGAAATATAATTACAGATAAGTTACTGTTTCCTGAAATATAATAACAAATAAGTTACTGTTTCCTGAAATATAATTACAGATAAGTTACTGTTTCCTGAAATAGAATTACAAATAAATTATTGTTTCCTGAAATATAATTACCCATAAGTTACTGTTTCCTGAAATAGAATTACAAATAAATTACTGTTTCCTGAAATAGAGTTACATACGCTTATTTCCAGTAAGATATTTGTTTTTCTGGTTAGGAGTAAGTGCTTGTTTTAGTTTTAATAGAATAAAGATAGTTTTATATATAATAAAGACGTTTTTATTATTATTCGATTTTCCCACTAAAAATGTTAATTTCATCGTTGGGTCAGAACTGTCAATAGAAGTGGAGTTAAGTGTATTCGACCCAACAACAACTGTAATTAGAGCGGTAGATAGCTACAACAACAACAACTATAATTAGAGCGGTTGATAGTTACAACAACTGTAATTAGAGCGGTAGATAGTTACAACAACAACAAAAACTGTAATTAGAGTGATTGATAGTTACGACAACAACAACTGTAATTAGAGCGGTTCATAGTTACAACAACAACAACTGTAATGAGAGCAGTTGATAGTTACAACAACTGTAATTAGAGCAGTTGATGGTTATGGCAACAACAACTGTAATTAGAGCGGTTGATAGTTATGACAACAACAACTGTAATTAGAGCGGTTCATAGTTACAACAACTGTAATTAGAGCGGTTGATAGTTATGACAACAACAACTGTAATTAGAGCGGTTCATAGTTACAACAACTGTAATTAGAGCGGTTGATAGTTATGACAACAACAACTGTAATTAGAGCGGTTGATAGTTACAACAACAACAACTGTAATTAGAGCGGTTCATAGTTATGACAACAACAACTGTAATTAGAGCGGTTGATAGTTACAACAACAACAACTGTAATTAGAGCGGTTCATAGTTACAACAACAACAACTGTAATTAGAGCGGTTCATAGTTACAACAACAACAACTGTAATACAGGTTTTTGTTTTCGAGCTGTTGTACTTTTTTGTCTTTGTAAATAAGTTTCAAAGTTTATCTGCTGTGTTTGAAAGCTTTTCTTCTATCCAGTGTGAAGTTAGGTCGGGTCAGTCGCTATAAACTTGGTGAGAATTACTCTCTTTAGAGGAATCCCTATGTTTTAAGAATAAAGTAATTCTTGAAATTTTATTGCTTGTAGTAAAAAAGAAAGAAGCAAGGTGGTACACCGGAAGAAGGTTACTGTGGTACTTCCGGACTACGTATTATCCACCCTCAAATTCATGGAACTTATTTTGCATACTTAATTTCAGGCAATTTGCTAACACTAGGGCCACTAGCTGTCTTGTACAGAGGTAAATCAAATAAGACCCTGTTAGCAACGAATCCACGCCATCGGTCGGCCAGTTGTTTTCATACCACTCACCAGAAATGAAACCGAGTTTATGTCTCATAAAACTTAACGCACACTAATGTTAACGGCTCGTAAAGTTGCCGCTTATAATTCGTAGCACTGTCGCGGAAGCAGTAAAAGTTTTGGGCTTTCAAACCACCCACAGATTCCACAGTCCGTTCAAGGTACAGCAATAAAAAACTGAGGAAAGACGGACCATCCATTCCTGAAACCGTGGAGCTATTGACTTGCTGAAGAGCCGCAAAGAAAAAAGCTGATCAGAGAAAGTGTCGTAATGTCGGGAAACTAGAAAATGATTATTTAGTTACTACCGTTTGGTTGACTGAAAATTACCTCGTAAATTATCCGACTGTTCAACTACAGCCCATGGTGTCAGTTTTAGATGTACTAAACTAATCTAAAGGCATCGAGAGCTTTAAAATGCCTTATTAAAGCAATTTCTTGTGAGTAAAGTGGAAGATATTATGACAGTCAACGTTATTGAAGGAATAGACAGAAACTATAACTACATATATATTTAGATGATGCCTCAACTCAAAGTTCACACACAAACTATAACTACATATATATTTAGATGATGCCTCAACTCAAAGTTCACACACAAACTATAACTACATATATATTTAGATGATGCCTCAACTCAAAGTTCACACACAAACTATAACTACATATATATTTAGATGATGCCTCAACTCAAAGTTCACACACAAACTATAACTACATATATATTTAAATGATGCCTCAACTCAAACTTCATAAGAAATCCTTTTCTGGATTGTTATATTCTCAAGCTATAAATACCAAAGAACCTAAAAGGAAATATTAGAAAAGAAGTTATTTTCTGATACACTATTTAAAGTATTAAACTTGTCTAATTCAGCGGTTCCAAAACAGCTAGAAGAGTAATCGACCTGTAAGCACCAAGTTTTATTTGGGTACCACTATTTTGATATATATTTGATATACAAGGTCATGCTCCCCACAGCGGTTCAGCGGTAAATCTGAAGACTTATAATGCTAAAAATAAGGTTTCGATATCCGTGGGGAGTTGGGGGAGGGTGGGGGAGTGTGACCTTAAATCTTATTTGATAGCCTTAAACATAACACAGAGGTTTTCAAGTCTATTTTCACGCAAACATTAAACTCCAGTCCTCAAAGAACTTATGTTTCTTATCACAAGGTAAAGACAGTAAAAAAACCCAGCGTTCCCAAAGTTCTACCTGTCATTTTTTCGTGATGAAAGAAGTTATTTTATTATTTATAGAGAAATAAGTTGGAAACAAGAGGATGTATTATTGTTTTAATTTTCTCGTGATTGGTTATTCAAACAGCAGAGAAGAGGATGTAATATTGTTTTAATTTTCTCGTGATTGGTTCTTCAAAAAGCAGAGAAGAGGATGTAATATTGTTTATATATATAAATAAAGCCACATTCTCAGCATCATTCATTAAGCAGTTGCCAACCTTTTATGCTTCTGCTATCACCTTTTTATGTTTAGCCTTCAATTGAGATACGAACTGTTACGTCTCTGTTCGTTAGTTAATTTTCCGTAACTTCGTTCCGACGAAACTTTAGCGACACAAATCCTTTCTTAAATAAAACTGGTTTATTCTTTCTGAATATAACTTTGCGATACACTTAATTTCAACAGTCGCGCTATAATTCTCAACGAACTTCTCACGTGCTTAACAATATTCTCTCTGACTGCAGTTCAATTACTCATTACACTGTTCCCGTCACGTTGTGAACGTCTTATATATACAAGACTAACACATATCTAGTAAATGCTAGGGCATTCTTGAAGGAAGAGGATATTTCTAGAAAGGGGTGGCGTGATACTAGTCACGTGACCTCGCTGACGCAACACTGCCCCTCCTTAGTATTGTTCGTCCCGAACAATAGCTACTTACAATAAACCAATAATAATTAACAATAACTTAATTAAATAGTACAGAATT
>NW_013667651.1:187192-197441 GCF_000517525.1 Limulus polyphemus
TCTACCAAGGTGGTTCTAAACAGTTCCTGAATACCTCTACGTGTCATTTGGAGACTTCTATGCTTTTTGTGCTTGACCATTAAGCTCGTAATTTTAGTCACCTTACCACTTCAAATGATTCTTTGCAGCCTCAACGCTAAAAGAGAGCTGGAAATTCCTTCTTTTTAGCCAATAAAAATGACCAAAACATTTCAGTTCAAATTAAGAAAAACTGTATTGGGTAGTGTTTTGTTGTTGTTTTTTTCAGTAAAAATGTCCCTCCCCTCTGGCTCGTGAAGGGTCTGTTCCACCTTGTTTCCTAAACACAAAAACAGAAATATGCCTAATAATATTTCAATAAAATTAATAAGCTTATATTTTTCTGAAGGATTCTTAGCAGATATATATAAACGGATAGGTAGATAAATGTAACTTATTCTGAATACTAAGATACTCTGCTTATTGTACTTTGAGTTTTCTTAACAACGTACTAAATCAATACTTTAATGATTAAAAAATAAAATAATAATGTGTAGTAAAAGATAGATTTGGTTTATCACACTCTTAATACCAGCAAGAATTTTATGTTTTCCAACCACGACTTATCTGGACTTATTAGGAAAACACGTAGGTCCAAAATCAATTAATGACAAAAATACGAAACCAGTTTGACCCTGATAAAGAAGGGTACACTTTTCGAAAGCGCTCGGGTCATAGGGTCATTGAAGTTCAATTGTAGTCTTGTATCGATATCCTCAACTTGCGCGCTCATAGTTCACTAGTTGGTATTCATAGTAAGAAAACAGTCTGAATGGTTGTAAAATGTATATGTATAAGAGGATTCTATTTCTTTAGAAGGCTTAAGATAATTTAACCTACTCCTTACCACTAAATGTTGTAAAACGTATATATTTAGTAATTAAACGGAATGTGTATTCGAGGCGAGTTTTCTACATTGTTCTAAGTCTCTTATAAAGAAGCAAGTTTGTTTCCTGGGAATCAGAAAATATATACAGAAGAACTGCACATAACAGTAGAAGTACAAGACGATTTAGTGCATACGCTTGGTTGAGTTTGTGTACACAACATGTGACATTCTGAAGGGCGAAGAGTGTTTGGCGCCAACCGTGCAGACGTTAGTTTATTCTTTTTTTCTTTTTTTTTCAAATGTTAATTGTGACTGTTACATTATATAATGGCCTACTCCTTGGAATCTTTCACGATGCTTTTCAAATGTCAGAGTCTCCGCCAAGATAAGAAAGTTATTTTAAGTCGCTTGTTTTCACAACAGGTAAACAAGAAAGATGGTATAACGTTTTTAGCACTGTCTGGTCTGTAGATAGGCTGTCAACGAGTGGAAAACGTAGGGCCACTGACTCTATCAATCCAGCAAACTAACCGACTAAGTTGCATGTAAAAAAAACAAAAAAAAACTGGATTCGCTTCAGTTTAGTAAACAGTAAGTTTAAGGGGAAAATAACAGTAAGAAACACATTTTTTTATCTTTCGTTTAACTCACATTTCATAAATGAAATGCTGTACTTGTTACATTTTGTCAACAACAAACTTAAACGTAGTGTTTTAACCCACCACAAGAGGTCGTTAAGTATTTATTATGTTTCTGCTATTAACATTCATATTGTCAATATTTTAGAATTTTTTATAACTAAATTTCCGTGTCAATTGTATAGACTATAGACAGTTGCCTATGAATCTGTGAAGGTATAAAATTCGTTGGTCGTATCATTGATTGTTTCATAATGCAATTAATAATTATTTTGTATGTCCTCCAGTGGCTCAGCATTAAGTCTACAGACTTACAACGCTAAAAATTAGGTTTCGATAGCTATGGTGGGTAGAACACAGGTAGCCCATTGTGTAGCTTTGTGCTAAACAACAGTCAAACCAAACCTAACTCTTTTGTGAGTAAGGTCAATTTAAATTGAAAGCAGGATAGTGCTTTTTATCTTTAAATGAATTTAATACGAACAAATTTAATCATTAGAATCTTTACATTGTTAAACAAAAGAAATTAAAACATAAATCCATTAATGTGACATGCTTTAATTCTTCTGAATATCTTGAAATTCTTTACTGCAAATTTGCCAAAGAAAAGATTTAGAGATAACTTTTAGTATTTTTATCGTTATTTGTTATTCAGTAAAAATAAACTGCCTAAACTGGTCTGTCATAGAATATTATTTTTTTATATATACATCTCTTGTCCTTTACTGTTACTGACTGTCCCGTCAGTGGGGAAGTCTTTTCTTGGTAGATGGTTAGCAAATTCGCCAGTGGCTCTATCCTTGGTGATATTATGAAAGTGGTCAGTATACTTAACTAGAGAAGTTCCACTGATGTATAAGCAGTTGGCTGTTCTCCTGTGAATATCCCTCCAAAGAATTATCCTTGGTTTGGACCACCTATTCTTCTGAATTCTACTCTTTTGTTTTTCATTCTAAGTTGGTTGTCTTCATTACCCTGAGTGGCCATCGTTGTTGTTATCTGAAAGTCCCTCTGGATGTGTAATTGTCGTACAGTGCACGGGGGTGTGTTTATCATAGACTGTGAAGCCAGCCTAACCTTACATCAACATTTCCACATGAAGTCAGTTCACAATATGCACTCTTCGTCAATTTCAATTACTCACATATCATGTAATATAGAGAAGTTTCACACAGTGAGGGAGACTTACAACATTCTTCTTGCCGTAATTTTATGTCCATTTGCTGTTCACACCAATCCATCTATTTTATTCATCTCTGGAGGAAATTTCCCACTTTTAATAACCAAATCGCGTCAGATAGCTGTAGCCATAGAAATAGATGTACTACATGACTTCCATCAATAAACCCATTGACTTATGGACCGGTTTAGCTAAATAATACACTTCTTATTTTCTTGTTTCTGTTGGGACAGGTGGGGTATTCTCAACCTCGGGATACTGGCTCCTTGGTATATTATCAACGACTGATTAATTACAGTCTCGGACGTTATGTCCTTGTGTTTCTTACTTATAGTAGTTTTCTTTTTTTCTAGTGTCTTGTGGGAACAGTTTCTAGAAATTTGCAGTTGATACACCCTGTGGTTTACTTTTTCTATCCTGAGTAAATAACTGTCTAAAAGTCTAATTAGTCCTTTGAAATCTTCTAGATTTCCATCAGAAATAGTTAATGCTTTATTGACGATTTCTGAATGGTGCTTTCAGTTGATTGTCTGCACTTTTAATTGACTCAATTTCCATTACCAACTGAAGATCATCTACTTTCTTTTAGAGTAATTCGCACATTCTCATCCACTATAGCATCTGTGAATTGGTCCTCAGGACAGAATAAGTGACCAAGCCTTTCTACATCTTTTGCAAATTTGCCTAAGGTCTAATCTTTCCTCGTACTCTGCTACTAGACTTCGATTTGGAAAATTCCTTCTGGTGTGTCACTCTAAACCTTTTGGATAAGACAGCTATCAGTGCTTGATAGTTGTTACAGCTCTCAACTGGATGGTTGATTAATGTTGTTAAACCTAGTCCTTTTAAATGCTCAGCAAGGCGAGTAGTTTGTTCACTGTTTCATCCATTCACTAATGGAATTATTGTGAACTGAGCCTTATATGCCTATCATGGTACTTTTCCTGTTGATTTAACCCAATCTGATTAAATTTCTATCTTAATGAGGCATTAATATAAATGGAGTAGTCCATGATGATCTTGCAATCATAGATGGTATAGTAGTAGTTGTAACAAATGTAGACCAAATGGGAAGGTCTTGCAATCATAGATGGTATAGTAATAGTGGTAACAAATGTAGACCAAATGGGAAGGTCTTGCAATCATAGATGATATAGTAGTAGTGGTAACAGATGTAGACTAGATGTGAAGGTCCTGCAATCATAGATGGTATAGTAGTAGTGGTAGCAGATGTAGACTAGATGTGAAAGTCCTGCAATCATAGATGGTATAGTAGTAGTGGTAACAGATGTAGACCAAATGGGAAGGTCCTGTAATCATAGACAGTATCGTAGTAGTGGTAACAGATGTAGACCAAATGGGAAGGTCCTGCAATCATAGATGGTATAGTAGTAGTGGTAACAGATGTAGACCAAATGGGAAGGTTCTGTAATCATAGATGGTATAATGATCATTCTCCACATCTCAACCAGCTTCTTGTCTTCAATCAAATATATTTCTGATCTTCTTCCTTCCTTAACTCTTTAAACACACTATTTTTTGCACATTCTGCCAGGATTATTTTCATGATTTCCTAATAATTATCACCATACCTTCTACATTTTGAATTTTCTTAATTTTGTTCTTTCCTTCAACATCAGGCGGTATGGATACTCACATTGTTGAGTAAATAGCCTCACACCTCTTCCTGTTGAACATTTGGTGATAGAAGGGTGGGTAGAGAGACTGGTGGGTAGCGAAGTAGTATCTGTGGGTAGAGAGACTCGTGGGTGGTAGAAGGGTGGGTAGAGAGACTGGTGGGTGGCGAAATAGTTTCGAATGCGAGGTCGTTTGTCGATGCCCACTGATGTTGTCATTGCAAGAAACTTCAACAGCTTGTACCTCGACTGTCTCTAAGAGTACGGTTTCTTTGCAATTTGTGCTTTTATGTACTCGTTGATAGCAGTGATGAAAGCGATAATTATATCTCAAACAGTCGAGGGGCATTGAGTTGTTCGGCAAAAACTCAAAGTCGTTACTTCTGGATGAACTATCTTGCAAACCTATCTCAGCCCAATCATAATCTCTGGCTCTGGATTCCGCTTTCGTGATCTCTTTGCACCCCCTACGTCTTGGCTAAGGGTGATGTTCTGCTCCTCCTCAAAACTGACTTTAACTCGCGAAATGTTCAAGTAACTTTCTGATGTTTTCATAATATTATATTTTTTTTCCTATTCTCTACAAAATTCGAGACATCACGTCACTCCAAATGCAGACAGCCAGGAAATTTCTTGGCATCAGACATCATCACTCCACCATGCCAAAACCTCATATAGTAAACACTACAAAAGGTCTAAATTAAAATTTGGAGTTCAAATACAGTTCTGTGACTTACACGCCAACAACACGATATCAGTGATTCGTGTTATTAACGCATGTACTATGGTATTTTTACATAAGTGGAAATGATAAGTCAGTTTAAAATCCACCCTTGTTTGTAATCATCGTGTGCAAGTGTTAAAGAAAGCAGTAGAGAAACTTTCATAACAGTAGAGAGGTTAATGCATTAATGGATTGAATGTGCCTAATCTAAAAATCATACTGTCAATCTCTTTGGAATGAATGAAAAGTTCTCCTTTCTTTAAGTTTAGCTTTTCCATTTCTCTGCACTACACTTTATCTATACTTTCTTATTTTTTGTGAGAAATAACTTTAATTTCTGACCACCCCTGGGATATTAAACCTAAATACCTACCACGATAGGATTGGATTGTAAATTGTGTCTACAACTTTTTTGTTCAAGATTCGCGCTATTTTTCCTTTCTAGACCGTTAACTTTTGTTACCTTTATATTATTTACTTTTCATTGTCGTTCTTCCCTCCTATTAAGTTCACATACCCCTTATTGTTGTATCCCTTTGAACAATATTACAATTTACTATATTTATACAGTTTTTATACCGATTCTTTTTTCATGTTACTTCCCTTAGATCATTTGTAGCTTCAGGAACATATTCTCCAGCCACGTGTTACTGGTCCTTTAAACCTAACCCTTATATTGACAGTTTCATCGTCACTGGTAACCTGATGAAAGGCTGTTTTCCAAAACGTTGTTTTCTTGTTTTATTAATAAAATTATTTTAATTTGGCGAGTTTGTCATCACTACTTTACATTTTATTTTTCATTTTGTTATTTCCTCGCATACGCAATTATTTTATTACTGAAAGTATAAAATTAAATGTATGGACAACAAAACTGGAAAAATATTTGTTGACTTCTGAATTTAGAGTCTCTGTTGATTAAAGAGGTTTGTGTTTTTTTATTTAAAATGTTGATGATATAACAGAAAATAGCTTAATTCAGAAATGATTTAAGTTTAAATTGAATTGATATTTTTACTTTCATGATAAATTTTATTCACTTGGCTCTAGGCTAGGTGATCCCACACTAAGTCTTTACTTTAGGCTTATTATACCAACACTCACTACACTTATAAGGTTTCACGGCACATACCCCACCCTCTTGCACCCCCCCCCCCTCACTAAAATCGTAATGGGCAGACAGTAATCGAATTATTCTATATGGATAAATGCATTTTGGTATTTATGACTCCTTTTATTTCGAGAAACCACGTGTGACGTGAACACATTGGCTTTTATATTCGTTAGATAAGATACTGGTAATAGACTTAATATATATTTAACGCTAGATTGGTTATTCAATCTCTTAGGACTTTTCAAAAAGAAAAATCTATAATTGTATGTCAACCACATTATATCCATATTTATTTGATTTTTCCCGTGACCGAACACAGAGAAGCTTCCAACAGGGACATCAAAACATACGTATGATTTATTGAAAGTTAGTTGTTTCTGGCTGTCATTTTTACCTCTTCGCTCTGGACCAGTCATAGAGGCAACGAAACTTGTGAAGTTTTCTTATCAGAGCATTACTATAGTCAGCTGTTTGAAAAACTGACCTAACTTTCTTCACAGTTATTCCTAACTGGAGATTAACAGAACAATATAAATGTATAAGGACCAAATATATATTATATATATATATATGTTAATACGTCTATAACTGAGAAACGCTAAGCTAATACGGCAACGACAAACATGTTGAATAAACATGTAAAACTACAATTAAATACTTAAAAGAAATGTTCAAATAATTAATAGAATTAATTAATAAAGCATGATTTATTTATACATGATTCTCATTTATTTACTTAGTGAATTCACTGAAGTTTTGAAGAATTAGCAGCGTCAAACGGACTGGATGAGGGGGTATATTTATAGATGTGTATTTCGTGTTTTGTTTTGTTTTCACTTAAGAGTCACGTGGTGTATGCAAGCACATATGTTAAGCTGTAATTTTTTTTTCACGCACAAGTCATTTATTATACAAGAATACATTCTTGATACAATCGGCGAATTCAAACAGAAAGTCTGCGTTCCTCACGGATATAATATTTAGCTTTCACGAATTAGACCTAAAACGATGTTCATTGCGTGTTGAAACTATTCCGTAAAGTGTTTTAAGACTTGTATCACGTGCAAGAAGAGAAAAAGCTAGTTAAATCATATTTATTGACCTTTTTTTGTTTTTACTGTTGGACTTGCTGAATGGAATCTATACGTGTTGTTTAACACTAAAGATGCTGCTATTTAGTCAGTCGACTAGTGACTCCTGACTACAATGATTAAATAACTTTAAAATACTCTTTTTTTATAACAAGTGGAACCAAAGTTTCATATTAAAGTTAAAGTTTTATACAATGGTTTCTACACTATGTGTTTTCTTCAAATAGAAATTTCAGAGGTTCCTTATGCTAGTAATAAATGAGGCATAGCTGATGAAACAAAACTCGATTATTTTCATTCGGCTGTTGACGATACAGTTGGTGTAACTTTGGGAATACGTATTTTTGTTAGAATCATAAGAAAAATTAAATGGTTTGAATGTTATGCTTTGGTAATAGTTTACTCTTTTCCTTGCAAGATAAAAAGAAGTATTAAAGTTTTGTACTATATATATATATCATAATGTTTCCATTTATAATCATAGCAAACGCTACTTGTGAGACAATTCGATGTCACCAGAGGAAAACTTGCTTACTTAATTTGAAAACGAGGCTTCCCACGTGTGTCCGTTGTCCAATGGCCTGTCCATGGGTGAAGTCAGTCCCTATCTGTGCCACTAATAATCAGACATATTTAAACTGGTGCCAGATGATGATACATTCTTGTCAAACAAAGGTTATGTTGGAGACCACAAGTAAAGAAGCATGTTCAGGTGAGTGATTCTTGTTAATAAAGGTTTTGTTGGAGACCACAAGTAAACAAACATGTTCAGGTGAGTGATTCTTGTAGAACAAAGGTTTTGTTGGAGACCACAAGAGAACAAGTATATTCAGGTGTGTTATTCTTGTAGAACAAAGGTTTTCTTGAAGACCATAAGTAAAAAAGCATGTTCAGGTGAGTGATTCTTGTTAATAAAGGTTTTGTTGGAGACCACAAGTAAACGAGCATGTTCAGGTGAGTGATTCTTGTAGAACAAAGGTTTTGTTGGAGACCACAAGAGAACAAACATGTTCAGATGAGAGATTCTTGTTAACAAAGATTTTGTTTGAGACCACGAGTAAACAAGCATGTTCAGGTGAGTGATTTTTGTTAACAAAGGTTTGGTTTGAGATCACAAGTAAACAAACATGTTCTGGTGAGTGATTCTTGTAGAACAAAGGTTTTGTTGGAGACCACAAGTAAACAAACATGTTCAGGTGAGTGATTCTTGTACAACAAAGGTTTTCTTTGAGACCATAAGTAAACAAACATGTTCAGGTGAGTGATTATTGTTAACAAAGATTATTTTTGAGACCACAAGTAAACAAGTATGTTCAGATGAGTGATTCTTGTTAACAAAGGTTGTGTTGGAGACCACAAGAGAACAAGTATATTCAGGTGTGTTATTCTTGTAGAACAAAGGTTTTGTTGGAGACCATCAGCAATCAAGCATGTTCAGGTGAGTGATTCTTGTTAACAAAGATTTTGTTTGAGACCACGAGTAAACAAACATGTTCAGGTGAGTGATTCTTGCATAACAAAGGTTTTGTTGGAGACCACAAATAAATAAGCATGTTCAGGTGAGTGATTATTGTTAACAAAGGTTTTATTTGAGACCACAAGTAAACAAACATTTGAAGAGGAGTGATACTTTTTTGAAATGGACATAGAAAGTTGAGATTTATGTATTTTTCGACAATATTACATATAATAGTCTCATTACCATTTTAAAAATCTCCTAAAAGAAAAATATATGACAATTAACATCTATAATTGCTAGCAATAGCATTATAGTAATATCATAGAAAAAACAAATTGCATTGTTTGTCTGAAGGAGCACGTTTACTAAACTGAGAAAAAGTTTGGTGATTTTTTGTAGTTACTAAGTAATATTTGTAACGTCCTATCAAGTTTTCTATTGATATCAGTAAAAAATAAGAAAATATTTTTTTTACTTGTCACCGTTCTTTACAAAAGTGAACTATGCTTCTAATTCAAATTAAATGAAATAGTTTGATCACATATTAATAATATTTTAAATTGAGCAACGACCCTTTTTAACATATAATTAAAAAATGAAGTTACTAACGTCATGTATACAAAATAGGAAAGTGGTTTGAAACAATAGATGACAGATTTCAGACACTGTTAAGCATACAGGATAATTAAAGCATCTGCCTTGGAATATTCTAGCCTTGTAAGTTAAATATATTTTTCTCTTTGAATACTTAATGATGGGTCCTTCTGAGCATGTCGTAAACGTGAATTTCACTTTGCTGGCAGAAGAGTTGGATAAGCTTTTACTCCGTTGACTTCGCTTATCTTTATTTACGGCCTGTATGTGTAACTCTTATACGGTCGTGAAAAAAAAATGGTGATGGTGTAACCTACAGAGCATTGGTCGTTGACTAAATCGGAAAGACCAGAATATTCAACGCTCTCTGATGCTGTAATATTACACGCATGAGACAATTGTGACCTTGAGAACGAAAATAAAACAAGCCACTAGTCTAATAGCGGAGAGAAGTGGTAGTAATCTTTGAAACCAAGAGATAACATGATTAATGTACTATCTCTGAAGAGAGTACATCGAGCTTCATCATGGGGGAGTCGCCCCCCCCCAGTGACACAGCGGTGTGTCTGCGGACTTACAACGCTAGAAACCGGGTTTCGATACCCGTGGTGGGCAGAGCACAGATAGCCCTTTGCGTATCTTTGTGCTTAACTTCAAACAAACAAACATACATGGGGGAGGGGGGGATCGAGATCTAGTTGCCCTCCAATAAAGCCAAAACTAACAATATTTTCGTGGTGGTTCAGGGTGAGATAGTTTCACTTACCTGTGACATAGTAGATTTGAATGGAAAATGGACGACTTTTCGGTATGACATAGTAGAATTGAAAACTTTAATGGATTGCAACAGTCTGTTGGATGGAAAAGGGAAGATGTTTCGGTTTTTATATTGAGGGCTCCTCAGGTCTCAAAAACACCTCAGTATAGAAACGTCGTCCTTATTTCGTTCAACGGGCAGTTGGAGT
>NW_013667651.1:197462-202287 GCF_000517525.1 Limulus polyphemus
CCAACTTACACCTACCTACTTAGTAGTTTCACGATCTCAAGACTGTGAATAAACGATTGACCATTCAGTCTAATTTTTGTGAGTTTTTGGATATATATATTTTCTTTTGCTGTTAAAAACATCAAGAAATAGATACATAATCGCGGTTAGTTTATTTAGAAGACAAAAACAGTTTCAAAGTTTATCTGGCTTTATATAATTTTACTTTAACTGAAAGCTACAGCTGTCTTGTCTGTTAAATTCATTGTACGTCAATTACTGTCGTTTTGCTCTCTTTTACACCGCAATCTGAGGGTCGTGGGCTCGAATCCCCGTTACACCAAACATGCTCACCCTTTCAGCCGTGGGGGCGTTATAACGTGACGGTCAATCCCACTATTCGTCGGTAAAAGAGTAGAACAAGAGTTGGCGGTGGTTGGTGATGACTAGCTGCCTTCCCTCTAGTCTTACACTGCTAAATTAGAGACGGCTAGCGCAGATAACCCTCGTGTAGCTTTGCGCGAAATTCAAAACCAACAACAATGCTCTTTTACACTTAAATATAAGTAATTGGTTTTATTTTTAAAATAACTTAATGTCTAAATTTCTAAGTGATATTTATAAGTTTTGTAAAGATGGTTATTATATTGTGTTATTAAAGTATTTAAGACCTTAATATTTGTCTGTTTTTTGTTGTTGTTTTTTTCAGGCACATCGGAAAGAAATCATATTTCCATTCACACTTTAACTTATCAACAGTAAAATATGCAGAGGAAAGTTTCACTGCGGATATGTAAAAATATAAAACGTCTAAATATCGGTAGTTACTACTCTAGAGTTACTGGTCTTTTCACTAGGTGACGCTATTTACCACCAGACAGCATTAATTTTATTAAAACTTCGACTGGAATCAAGCATCGCACAATGACGCACTATTAGAATATTTGCTGTAGAGTTGGTTTACTGTAAATTTGTAAAAAGTGATGAATACTAATTTATGTTGTTCTTTTTTTTTCATTAAAGTGTAGTATTAATTTTTATGTCATCATATTAAGTAATATAGATATTTAAAAATTTATATTTTGAAGAATGATAAAAGTCACACGAGTCCAAAATGAATATTTTCGAACATTTCCTCAAAAAGTTTGTAAGTCAATACTTTCAAAGTTTAAAAAATGATCATCCCTGAAAGTATTTAGGTTTTTCGTTATTAAATTTGTTTTATTATTCATTTTTTGCGTTTAACTTTAAACACCATGAAATTAATTATAAAAATGAAATTTTTATTTTTGTTCTTCGTTTTAGAGAATCACCTATTAACCACAAGCAGTGTTAAACTCTACAACTTAATAATAATAACTTTAAAACGGGTTTATAGCTTAATATTAAAAAAAGAAGAAAAAGGGACAACTACAATGTATTTTTGCCTTATTTATAGTATGGTCTATCGAAACAGAGATATCTACCACACCAACCAAGTTTTGTGTTTAGGCCTAAAATAAATTGAAATAATTGTATTTTTTTTTCATTCTTTGAATCAATTTGAATATGTTATTTTACAGTTTTCAATGAATATAGACAGTAGGCATAAAACAGTGCAGCGTATAACTTTAACTGGTATGTAGCAAAAAATATATAAAAAATCACAACTAGAAATGAAAACAATTATCTGCAAGTTCTTGACAAAGTATATCAAAAAGTTTTAAAAGACAATAACACAACTGGCAGGAGTATCCTAGTGTAACTTAGTTTATTCTTATGTTTGTGCAATTGATAGAAATTTTACACGAAACTTTATATGTTTAACTTGAAATGTAAAAGAAATGATTTTTGGTTTGCAAACAATATTGTGTCAGTGCTGAGGTACTTAAAAATACTATTTTTAAAATAATGTTTTCGTGTGACCTAGTAAATTTTATAGATATAATTCACAATTAAACTGCATGATAAAAATTTAGTTTTTCTTTCATATGCTTTTATAAAACATTATACACATTTATTTCCTTATAGATTTATTTACCATTTTTGTGTTATATTTGTATCCAACACCCCCCCCCCCCAGTAGCACAGCAGTATGTCTGCGGACTTACAACGCTAGAAACCAGGCTTCGATACCCGTGGTGGGCAGAGCACAGATAGCCCATTGTGTAGCTTTGTGTATAAATTCAAAACAAACAATTGTATACAAAAGAAAACGTCTGTGTTAAGTTTATCAGATCTTAGTTACACTAACAAAAAGCCTCGTATAGCTGAGTTGAAATAATATCTATGTATTCTATTTTAATGTTTTTGAAGCTAGATTTTGTAAATAATTTCATAATGACTTTTTATGAATATGTATCTACATAAATCTAACCTTTATAGTGACAACGGCATTTTTATTAGTTATAAATAACGTGTTTAAGTAAAGCAAAATGTTATTTATAAATATTTTGACAGTACTGTATTTTATTTTTTACTGAGAATGTGGTATTGTGATTAAAATACTTGAGTTTTTATATTTATGAATATGTAGTTTTATAGTAATATTTAAAAATAGTTTGGGCATTGACCTAGAATTTTAAAAGTCCTTTAAATACAAATAAAATGGTATGTATTTTAAAAGTGTGTACCTGATGTTTGCAAGTTGTATAAATAACGTAATTATATCCATATTATATAAGAATAGCTTTTAGCTAATAATGGATTATTATTACATTCATGAAAGTGAATAAAAGATGTTAGGGTAGTTTCTAAATTGCCAACTCAGTGTTTGGAGGTTAAGTTACTTCATATTTTAAAACAGTAAAATATGACAGACACAAGTCTCCTTATCATTAATTGGAGTATGACAGTCACAAGCCTCCTTACAACTTATCATATTACTTATGACAAAATTTTATTTTCTGGGGGTCGGAAATGCCGTTTGGTGTAGTTTAACTGTGTGGAGACGGTATTGATAGAAGAGTTAAATACTTGAATCAAAGCAGTCTTTCACAACTTTCATCCCAGCAGCTACCTTCTGCATTTCTTCGTATTACGGAATCCCTTTCCAGTCTCCCGGGTCTTTCTCCAGGAACACCTTTGCTTTCTCTTTCCCATTTAAATGTTGAATAAGTTAAGAGTCTTCTTTGTTACATAAGATTAATATTAAAGTTCTAGTCGATGAAAGTTTTTTTTCCTCTCTGGAATATCAAGATTCTTCACCATTTCATGTTTAGTAGTTATCTGAACTCTGTCATCAAACAAAGCCAATCCAACCAAGTCTTCTGATAAATACCATAAGGGCCATTTGAAGCCTGCCATTGTAGCATCGGCAACTGAAGGATCTGGACATGCAGATAACTTTAACATCATGTTGAGGTCATTGAAGGGTGAGTCGTCACTATAGGAGCTTCATTACAGAAGCGAGCGTAGACCATGGCTGGGAAAGGGCATGCTTGAGTTAAGACCTTGATTTCTTGGTTGGTCAGTTTGAACTGTTCTCGAGAGCGAAATATTTTGATAGCGTATATGACTTTAGCCATCCAACGTGCATGATGATATGCCCCGGGAGCTCTGAACGTCACTTCAGAGGGAGCCTTGCCTCCTAGAAACACAAGTGAAAGCTTCAAGATTCTTCGTAATCATCTCTGAGATACGATTTTATTTGTAACATCTTATTCAAGTAAAGCATTGATTCGCACCTTTCCTGTTTCATTGTGCTGATGAAGAGAAGGCGAACATCTTCGTCATATCGGCTCTCCTGAACTGAGATTTGTCAAATGATAACCATCGTGCTTGGAATCTCTTAAACAGACCGATTTCTAGTCCATTAGATGAACTAGTAGTCCTAGCAAATACCATTGAAAGCATAATTTCAAATATATAGCGTCGGCAGGCAATCTAAACAATATTTCTTTCCAGAGCTTGTTCGATCAAGATGCAAACACCACTACTTAGCCCAGTGTTTGATGTGGTTGTATCAAAACAGATTCCTTGAGTGACATCTTGGAGATTCCACGAACACAAACATTAACTTGCTGCTTCCCCGTGCTGCGGGTGATTCTTGGCAAACTTACGAGATCGTGCAACAGTATCATTGTTTACCGCCAATCGATAAACAAAGAAAATTAACTAGAGAAGTAAACTTGTGGCAACATTTCTTAAATAGTGATGTATTTAGTTTGTAAGCTCATTTTCTACATGTTGTACGTTGGCATTGATATCTTCTGTACTTTATTAATCTTGTTATAATTTTATAATCCGTCTGTGCATTTTTTTATTGGTTTCTCAACCTTGTTGCTGTTATCTTGCCGTATTTCATTGATGTCCTTCTGTATTTCTTCAGTCTTATTAAAATTCCTCAGTACATTTCCTATAGCTTCCTCAATCTTGGAATAGACCTTTTGTTGATTCTTCTGTAAATGTTATGTCTGGTTGTAATTTCTCTCTAAAATTCCTGTCTCTTTCTTGTGGATCTTCTTTTTAAGTCCTGTATATTTTTATTGTCTTTTTTACTGTTCATCGTTTCCAGTAAATGTTTAATCTCGTCTTGAAAATTATCGTCAATTTAAGTTAGTTTTCCATTTTATTTTTACAAAAATAATCTCTCTTCTGACACCAGTGTGTAACGGTTTCTATTATTGGGCGAATTGTTTCGGATTTTTTGTTAAAGATAAAACCCCCCCGTCCACTTACTGATAACTAAAACATTTAATTTCTTTGATTTCAAACAGTAACTTGCTAATTTTCTGGTATTTAAAGTTCTCGTATCTCTAATACTTCATTGAATAAGAAATTTAATGTTCACCAAACTGAAGTAAAATAGAAAGTGACGACCAAATTCGGTAATTTAAAAACCAATTGTAACATTCTAATCGTAATC
>NW_013667651.1:202399-203402 GCF_000517525.1 Limulus polyphemus
ATAA
This sequence comes from Limulus polyphemus, assembly GCF_000517525.1. Classification (NCBI taxonomy): domain Eukaryota; kingdom Metazoa; phylum Arthropoda; class Merostomata; order Xiphosura; family Limulidae; genus Limulus; species Limulus polyphemus. The sequence goes on from NW_013667651.1 coordinate 202,404, forward strand.
CATATGATATATGATAAGGTACAAAATTATCGTGGTTTTATTCCAAATATAGACCTAAAGCATTGTGTTAGTGAATGTATTTTATAAAATCTACAGCAACCGGATATAGAGAATTTATTATATACGTTGTCCATTAGTTTTGTATTATTTTCTGTTGAAAGTGTTAGTTCATTGTCAGCTGTTTTTCTAATGAGTGAAATATGAAATACATCAATATATTACCCAAAACCTACGTTTTTTAAGGTAAAAGAATATCGATAAAAGCCATTTTGAAAAATATATAGTGCTTTGAAATATTAAAAAATTACATAATCTCTATTTTGTCTTTCGATTAAAGGAAAATAACTAAAAGATCTAGTTGTATAAAAGTATGTGTAACACATTATTCACTATTTTAACATTCATCGTTTCTCTGAATGTGAGAAAAAATAATAGTAACTTAAGGACTAATATTTCCATCTTTTATAGAAGTCGTTTTAAAGAAGGTTGTTTTAATACCAGTTTGTATCAGTCACATTTGGTTCACTCATCTTCTGCACTATAGAGGAATAAACGTGTTACTCTCTTAGTTCCATGGGTTTATCTTAAGTACAGCAAGAGCTAAATTACAGCAAAAATTTTGAAACTAATTTATCCTAACTCACAAATAAATCTAACGTCACTTATTTGTAAAATTTTCTCGCTAACTGATGGACAATAAACATGCTAGTTGGCCCATTAACTTTATGTTAGTTCAATAACCAAATAACTTTATCATTGAATCATTCACGAATAGCTTAATGGAATCACAGACTAATTCGACCTTTCTAAATAATTTTTTAACTGATTAATTCTAACTCACCCGTCTGCCGTTTTTATATTGCACACTATTACACGATCGTTCGAGATCCCATAAAGGCCTAAATTTCACGAGACTTCTAAACTTCACAAATTATTGTTACGTATCTGCTTGATTGTTAATTCCCGGTAGAAATTCTTTCCGAGGAACTTCAGCGATAC
>NW_013667651.1:204214-213966 GCF_000517525.1 Limulus polyphemus
CACTTAGCTATAGGGACTTTCACAATGGAGATTGGTGGGTGTCTCTCAGCACCAACCACTACTGGTTTCCTGAAGCTGACTTATTGGTAATATTCTTCTTACACTGGCTCCTCATGTGTTTTTGCTCTCCACAGTTCCAACAACCTTTCTGGGTAGCTGCCTTTCCTGCCGTGACATCTTTCCTGTGATGAAGTTGCCAGCATTGAGCTCTCTTGTGCCCAGGTTTGTTATAGTGCCAGCAAAGTCCCTCAAACTTCTCTGAAAGCTGCCCTTTTCTGGCCTTGAATCCTGATGACTGTACCAACCTTGGTACCTCTGTGCTGGACTTAACGTAGGATTCAAATTCAAGAGCTCTGGCCATTGTATCCTGCATAGTAGAGGGGTGTCTTCCTTTACTTGTATCTTCAGTTGTGGACTGTCCAAGGCATCTACAAACTGATCCCTCAGCAACAGCTTGAGAACATCGGGTGGTGCGGTTGGGTAGGCCTTGTGTGCCATACTTTCCAAATCCTGTGCCAGCTCTCGCAGGCTCTCCCCTTCAGCACAGACTCTAGTCCTAAACCTAGCCCTGTAGACTTCGGACTGATTTTGAGTTCCATACCTGATTTCTAGAGCAGCTACCAGTGCTCTATAGTTGTGCCTGTCGTATGCTGACAACTGTCCAAGTATTTCCAGTGGTTGTCTTTTCAGGCTCGTTGCCAGGTACATTGCTTTCTGCTCCTCTGTCCATTCATTCATTTCTGACAGGAGCTCAAATTGTGCTCTCTATGCTTCCCATGGTGCCTTCCCATCGAATTCCTGTGGCTTCCTTCGTACTAGATCACCCCTATTGCTGACACTCATGTCTGCATTAGGGTTTAGCTGCAGGGTCTGGAAGAGCTTCCTGTTGTCTGCGGCTGATCAGGTCCATGGCTAAGATATCTTCCCTGTGTAAAAGACAGTAAATTTAATTCACTTTGAAATTTACTAATCTTTTCCATTTGTACTTCTTGCCACTGTTGCTGACTTTCCTGTAGTTGCTGCTGACTTTCCCGCAACTGTTGGAGACTTCCTTCCTGTTTCTTTTCTCGTTCTTCTTGTTTCCTTTCTTGTTCCAGTTGCCACTCTTACTGGTTTTTTTGCCACAGCTGTAGTATCTCTTCTTGTTCCTTTTCTTTCTCCTCCAACCACTGCTGTAATCTCTCTTCTTGTTTCTTTTCTTTCTCCTCCAACCACTGCTGTAGTCTCTCTTCTTGTTTATTTTCTCATTCTTTTTGTTTCTTTTCTTTTTCCTCCAACAACTGCTGTAATCTCTCTTTTGCTGTTCGAGCTGCCACTGTTGCAGGTTTTCTTGCCACTGTTGCAGGTTTTCTTGCCACTGCTGTTGTCTCTCTTCTTGTTTATTTTCTTTCTCCTCCAACCACTGCTGTAGTCTCTTTTCTTGTTTATTTTATCATTCTTCTTGTTTCTTTTGCTGTTTTTGTATTGCTGCCATCAAATCTGCTAAGCTGTAACTTGATTTGCCACTTCTCTTTTCCATCTTCTTTTTTTTTTCTTTTCTGTCCCACTCTCTGACACCAATTTGTTACGTTTCTGCTTGTTTGTTAATTTCCGGTAGAAATTATTTCCGAGGAACTTCAGCGATACAAGTCCTTTCTTGATTAAACCAGTTTATTCTTTCTCGATACAAACTTTTAGTACACAGTAATTCCACAGTCAGTACGTTTCTCATCACTTTAAACTTAACAACTTTTATAATACACGCTATAAATCACAGCGATACACAACCTCGATAACTTCGCTCTTTACGAGTGCAAAACACACACTTTACGGCTTACTAGCTCGAAACTAACAGAATCATAAATTAAACAGAAATCACCGTAACTACTGTTCGCTTAGCTCCCTGGCTTTTCTATGCCAGGCTTATATACTAACAAAGAAGCAACTCCAACATTCGCGGAGCTCCCCGATTATTCGAGAAATTAACCACGCATGCTCCCAGCGTCATGTGACTTTCGCTGTCGTAACATTATTACTACATTGTGTAAAAACTCCCTCTAGTGAACAAAATATTAAAATATAGCCCACAACAACACCGAATTTGTACTACGTATTATCTTATCAAAATATGTTCAGTAGATGAAGCACTTGATATATAATTGAAGTAAAGGTAGCGTAAACTCATCTAAGGTAGGAGACTTTGTAAACTCATCTAAGGTAGGAGAGTTTGTAAACTCATCTAAGGCAGGAGACCTTGTAAACTCATCTGAGACAAGAGACTGTAAACTCATTTAAGGTAGGAGACTTTGTAAACTCATCTAAGGTAGGAGACTTTGTAAACTTATCTAAGACAGGAGACTCTGTAAACGCATCTAAGGTAGGAGACTTTGTAAACTCATCTGAGGCAAGAGACTGTAAAGTCATCTAAGACAGAAGACTCTGTAAAGTCATCTAAGACAGAGGACTTTGTAAACTCATCTAAGAGAGGAGACTCTGTAAATGCATCTAAGACAAGAGACTCTGTAAATGCATCTAAGGTAGGAGACTCTGTAAACTCATCTGAGACAAGAGACTGTAAACTCATCTAAGGTAGGAGACTCTTTAAAGTCATCTAAGGTAGGAGACTTTGTAAACTCATCTAAGACAGGGGACTCTGTAAATTCATCTAAGGTAGGGGACTTTGTAAACTCATCTGAGATAAGAGACTGTAAACTCATCTGAGATAAGAGACTGTAAACTCATCTGAGGTAGGATATATTGTAAACTCATCTAAGACAGGAGACTTTGTAAACTCATCTAAGATATGAGAGTTTGTAAACTCATCTAAGATAGGAGAGTTTGATTTTTTAGGATTTTCGCGAAAAGTTAACGAAACAAACCAACAATCAAAGAGTGGTAAAAATCGCTCTTTTTATCCGTTTTCTTTCCCAGTATCAAAATATTTAACTGGATTAACGAAGTGTGTTCAGGTTTTAAACAAGATAATTAAAAAGGCCAACATTCATGGGCGAATGCAACATGTCTCTGCCACTTTAGCAACATGGCCAGTTTTGACACCAGAAAGATCCAAAACTGTCTATATCACTGCTTGGGACCTGCAAGAAGGTATCTTAGTACTAAATCCTATGTAAATTGATTGACATACACATGAATAATTGGTTGACACACGCATGTAAGTTGTTTGACATAAACATCAATAATTCACAAAATCTCCAAATTGTGCTCTCCTTGCTGAACAAATGTGCAAATGACAAAAATTCCAAAATTGTTTATATCTCTGTTTGAGACCTGCAAAGACTGTCTTTGTACCAAATTGCATGTAAGTTGGTTGAAACAAGGCTATGTAATTGACCAAAACCACTAAAATTATGGGTTTATTTAAACTTTTGACCACCCTAAAATAACCAAAAATGTGTATATTCCACATTTTTGTATGTACATGTATGGGCCCTGTAGAAAAGTAACTTTGTACCAAATCTCATATACATTGGCCGAAATACGAGCCTAAAATTATGCTTTTTGTAGCATTTTTTACTCCCACATAATTACTGAAAAATGGGCAAATCTAACATTACAGGAAGACACATGATGAACTTAAACTAATGTGTATAATTACGGAAGACACGTGATGAATTTAAACTATTGTGTATAATTATGGGAAGACACATGATGAACTTAAACTATTGTGTACTTTGTGCTGTTCATTATTTGTTTCTCCTTTGGTGAAGACAACATGCCACATCTCTCTCCTTTGTAAGCAAGTAAAATCGTCTTGCTGCTAAGAAGTAAGATTTTACAATCTCTTCTGGGGTTGAATAATGAAATGTTTTCAAACTGAGTGGCAGAAAGAGTTGCACATGGGGAGAATCTGGTAACAGATTATTCTTAAGACATTAAAACATCCGAGGGACCTATCAAAGTAACGAATTCTAGCAGTATAGCACCATACAAGCTTCATAGTGTTGTATGTATTCTATTATAGAATGTGTCAGATTTCTTGTCTGTGCAGTTTTCGCAAATCACGTGGTCAAAAAGAGTCATTCAGTTGATTTTGTTCCAGCTGCCTTTGATCTACAGTACTCATTTAAGGTCACACCAGTTTAGCCCATGAATGAATGCTATAAGGTTGCATGTTGTGTAAGAATATTGGCACCCAGTGTTCTCCAATGGTAGGACGGATGATATCTCGAGGCTTGAATGAGAAGTACGTGTCACGTCGTTATTGGTAAATCCCACATTTAAACATCGTTTTCAGTTTATTTATTCTCTCAAGTACACACACACTGTGTTAGTTGTATTTGATCAAGAAAGGTTGTTTTTATTGTGTAACTGTTACACATCGCTTCCAGTATATATATTCTCTCATGTACACACACACTGTGTTAGTTGTATTTGATAAGAAAGGTTGTTTTTATTGTGTTACATATCGTTTTCAGTTTATTTATTCTCACAAGTACACACACTGTGTTAGTTGTCTTTGATCAAGAAAGATTGTTTTTGTTGTGTTGCACATCGTTTTCAATTTATTTGCTAAAACTCAGTTCAGTTGAATTCAATATCACTTGATTTATCCTTTTGTTATACAGCAGACCTACCAAATACTCTTAGAAGGAACCCTGAAAATATCAAAACAGAGAAAGAGGATCTGCAAATATGTTAGAACTAGTAAGAATAAGAGGGGAAAAGAAACGATAGCAAGAAGTGTAATTATCTTTCTCTATTTCCGAGTATAAACCAAGTATCTACAGAATAAGCCGGAAGAAAATTCCAGGAGATAATGTGGAGTATGAATACCACAAGAAAGTAACAACAATGCAACAGAGGAGGATCGAGAATTCGAATGGCAATCAAAACAAGGTTTGAAGACCGTTCCAATCAGGAAAAAAGATGGAGTAGAAGAAGGGTGTCCTACATAAGAGGTTCAAACAAAATATTTGATCAGTGCTTGGAGACATGAAAGCACTCAATGACTTAATGAAGCAGAAACAAAGAAAACAAAACCTTTGGCTATAGCACTACTCTGAAAAGACACTCCGTTTGGATTATTACACTATTAAGGTAAATGTTCAGTAGTAGAGGGTGATTAAACTGATTGAAATTGTGAAAAGTCTCGTTCTTCTAATTATATAAACCAAGCATGAAGAACGATGGTAGTGGAATATTGATGTTTAAAAAGGTGTATTATCAAGTTGAATGTAGCAGGATGAGTTACAAATGTAGATGATAAAAGAAACCAGAATTGTGCTGATGATCGAAAGAAAGCTAGATCCTGTTTAGTGGAAATGTGGTAATAATCTACAAGAGGACATCTTGGAACCTGCGAAATTCTTTATGAGATCAAAAGACCGTTGGCTAATGAATACTATCATCTTAAATGGAACAGCTTTTCCAAAACCACCTCCAAATGATGAAAAACGGTTTCTGTAAAAAGATTAAACATAACAGAGAGTCTGAAAATGACTTCAAAGAAAAGTCAAGCCATAGAAGTATAACTAACTAAGTTTCTTAATAAAATACACGAGAGTAGTGACTTTCCTGAAGTACGTTCCATTTGGAAACCAGAAACCATTCTAAGAACAATATGTACTATTCCTAGAGAAACTGAAAGAGCTGTTGAAATGGAAGTTCTGGATAGCAAGAAGAGTAGTTGGGCTGTATAAGACACTGAACCGAATAACTAATGTTCAACACATTCAAAGTAGATGTTGATGAGAAAGTATCAAGATTTACTGTGAAACTCCACTCCACAACTCATGAAGGAAGAAACGACAAATGATTTTTCAAGAAAATGACAATAATAACTGCTTATCAGACAGTCAATCCTAATGATTAGTGGTAGCATATTGGTCGATCATTTTAGCTGCAAACACTGATCTTTTACCAGTGTTTCCTCATCTGACAGTTTGAGAACTGTCAGATATTACTGTCCTTATCTTTCTCTTCATCAGTTGATCCAAGATCATATGGCACATTGGAGTCAAACTTATTTTCCTCATTTTATTCATGTAATAATCAGATCCTGAGAAGTTCATTAGCGATGTAGAGTTTAAGTCTGTGCATTTAAGTGCATCATCAAAATCATATTTAACCTTGTTGAGCTGTCAACACATAATAAATGGACCACTCCATCAAGAACCAATCTGTAGAGGTACTGCAGGCACATACTGAAGCGAAACATGTCTGCCAGGTCCAAAATGTCCTTCCATTATTGTCCGACTGTTTTAATACATTTGTACCGAGTGGATAGTAAACTTCAGATCCACTACTTCTCTTCTGAACATTAAGAGATTTAGAAAACAATCTTCAACTTTGTTCAGTTTCATAGTACACCACCATGTGTATAGTAGGTACTTATCCCAATCAATTTGGTCATATTTTACAAACATATACTTTATAGTGTGCACTACTCAATCAATCAAAGCATTATATTAAGAATAATAAAGTGAAGTTTACATTTTCACCCAAAACTCGAGGACACTGCAAAAAGCCCTTAATCTGTAACAGTCTTTACAGATAATATGTTATTATCAATCGTTCAACTAGTATGTCTGTGATGGACTACGTTAACTACGTTGGACTACGTTGACTGATGGATAAGCTTTGGGCCACCTGATGAAGGAATTGATAAGGACTAATACATATTGATTAATGCTCTCATATTTGTGCAGAACAATGGTTATATTTATAGATTTAAGGTGATTCTCCACAGGGGAGTCTACAACTCTGTGCCTGTGCTTTCCCCTGATGTGGCCTATTTTTCATCTGGACAGCACATGTGGTAGAGTGTGCTTACCATTGTTCAATGTCTTTACTCATATGTGGCTAGGTAAACCACTTCTGCATTTTTGTAGTGGTGTTTCACACCACAGTACCTTATAATCTTTGCATTACAAAGCATATCCTGCCATCTAGCTTTGGGAACCAATAGCTGTATCAAAGGTTGGTTACCATTCCTCAGTAGTTCACAATGATAGCGCAGCATGTAAACCTTCACTCATAACTAACTTTTCATCTGTCAGATTTTACATGCATCAGAACGACATTTGTATTTGCTGATAATTTCATATATATTATTGTTAAAATTAATTAAAATCAAAACAATTATTTGTGCACAGTTTAAAAACTTTTCTTAAATGCTATACAAATTTTGAAGTGTTAGTCACATCCACACATGTACTCTTAACAAGTTTTAAACTGTTTATGAATAAAAATTGTCTTATTTAATTAATTCTAACTACATCTTTAGTTTTTGATTGTCATACTGCATGACAAGTAATGCCTCAACTATGAATGGATCCTTCATATGCTCCTCCCCAAGTACCTGACTGGTCATTTGTGGTGTCCATTGACAAACAGAATCATCAATGTGTTCAGTTTCCAAACAATCAAGAAACACTGTCACTATTGGATGAAATAATCCATCAGTATTTCCATGTTACTCAGTTGGATGGTGTTGTACAGTGAAGATCTTACTCTAGCAGCTTCATTATCCAAAACACAGTCATCGCTTTCAGATTAGTTCATCAACTAATTAATAGGTGTATTGTCAACTCAAATGTTAACTTCCTGCCATACAACTAATGGCAGTAATGTTTGACAAATACTTTAACTATAAACAAGTTTTCTTTTATCAAACAGCATTGACATTCAGAGGTAGTTGGTGTATATAGTTACATGTTCCATACCATCCTATACCTGTGATAAAAGTGCTCCAATTCCACTATCACTGAGCATAAGCATACAATATGAATGTACAGTCTTAACAAGGATAACACTGGCAGTTTGATCAAAGCATGCTTTTAAGGATTGAAATGCATGTTCACATTCCTGCATCCACAGAAAAAAGTTCTTATCAACTATTGTGACAATCAGCCATAAGAATAAGCTCTGAAAATCCTGAAAGCTAGGCTAGGGGTCTGGTAAATATCTAAGACCTCATCAGGAATTAGGAGTGGAGCTGTGGTGGGGTTTCAGTTTGAAGTCAACTTTGTCTTACTTCAGCAATTATGCTTTAATAGTATTCATAATTATAAATAATTTATTTAAAATCAATTATTCTGTACAAGCAGTAAAGCTTTTTCATAACATATAGATAGGACACACACACACACACATATATATATATATAAGCAACTATACACATGTTAGCTTATACATGTGCACATTAGACTACCAACGTATATACAGTATTTCTAGTATTATCCAACTTTGTGAGCAATAAGATGAACATTCAATTTACATATGGTAGACTTTTGACATAGACCTAAATAAATACATATATATATATGTACGACTCATTTTCTATACAAAATAATATACAAGCACTTGAATAAATATGATTAATTTAAAAATTCTAAGTTTTAAGACATCGTGATAACTTCCAGTGTTAATATCAGATGGATAAACACACTTCAGCTGTTGAAACCCAAATGGCTGTTTGTCACTGCTTTGGTCACCAGCAGTTCACTGATCTGCATATTGGTCATATATTGAAATCAATGACAATCAAGTCTGTTGCTAACACGATATGGTTCACATACTTTCAACTAATATCAATAGTATTGTTATGTCATGGAACTAGCTATCATCCTGTTTTTGGAGCTAATATCATTAAACTATTGCACAATTACTCGGGTAATGGCAGAAGTGTAACATCCATACAGGGCCAGGCCCACACACATTTTTGCAAACAGAAAATGATAAAGAGTGAGCATTAAACTTACATAATATATGCTACTAGCCCTACACATATATTTAGGCCTTGCTACACCACTGAATGATCCGTATTTTGCTTAAGATAATGTTGGGAACTACTACTACGATAAAACTATAATATATATTTGAAAAAATCATGGCACTGAAGAAAAGTTGCCAAAAATCATAGAAACCTGGTAAACACTGGAAAATTATCATGATAGTTTCAAGCCTGGATATTTTACTGGCAGCATTGTGGACCTATGTAGCATACTTCTTCCACAAACATACATCTCGCAAGTCATTGCTGGCTCAAAGCAGCTTCTGTAATGCTTGAGCTAGCTTACAAATGCATAAGAGTCACATAGGAACTAATCGAGTGAGTCTTGGGTCATACAGACCAGTTGTAGCCACCATGACTTACCTTTAGTGCCATATGCTTCTAAACATGCCAGACCAGTTGAAGCCACCATGACTTACCTTTAGTGCCATATGCTTCTAAGCATGCCAGACCAGTTGAAGCCACCATGACTTACCTTTAGTGCCATATGCTTCTAAACATGGGAGTTAAACAGTACAAGCTGCACTTCGGCAGCTGAGGTTTTACCGAGCTACCTATCGGTCTCAAAGATTGATCAAGAATATAAAAATATTTCTCATCACAGGTGGTAAAAGTTCTTGGTTCTCACCTCAACTTTATCTTCCTCCTCTTCAATGTAAGTCTTATATGAGTTTGAGAAAGTGCCCTTTCATCAAGTCTTACAGACTCTACAAACAGTTAATGGGAAAAAGGCATGTTTAAAATAATACTAAATCCTAGGTCTTAGAAATTAAAATGTAACTGAATAACTTAGTCAGTGATATTTAGATACATTGATGTCCAATTAAAAAAAAAACATAAATATCTGCAATAAACAGCATCTGCATGAGAATAGTTCCATAGTGCTGGGACTTTACTCAAACTGTCTAACTTTAATGTAATTATATAGAACTTACCTGGTAACTGAAAAAAAACATATATATATACACCTGGAAAAAAGTTAAGCACCCCCGTGTTTTTTTCAAGTGATTCAGATTCG
>NW_013667651.1:214862-222801 GCF_000517525.1 Limulus polyphemus
CGAATCTGAATCACTTGAAAAATATTTGGGGGTGCTTAACTTTTTTTCCATGTGTATATATATCCAGGATATGAAAACCAGGATAATAAGTCATGATGATACCACTCTTTCAATGCAGGTAAAAGTCCCAGTTCAGCATCCCGGATGATCTACATTGGTAATCATTCCCTTTACATAAACTTAAAGTAAATAAATTTCCAGCTCATACTAACTTATAAAAGTTTCTGTGTCCTTGAAATGAAAACATGACAAGAAAAAGGGTAAAAAATGTATAGGATTTATTGAACAATTATCATGAAATGTAACTTGTTTAAGCTAGAAGAAAGTTGGGTTCTATGCAGTCTATGGTTCATGTCTGGTTAACACAAAATCATGCAAAACACTTTGGGTGCATTATAAGAGTAGTGGTCAAATTCCACTTCTAAATTGAGTAGTCCAAGAGTTGGTAATGGGTACTGTTGCTTCACCTCTATTCTATAAATTCCAATTAGGGATAGTTACTTGCAGTTAGCTTAGCCAAATTTGTGAAAAAATTCAAACCAAATAAACACAGGCTTAAAGCAAATTTATGATTTTTTTACATACTATTTATAAGAACACCAACTAACACCCTGCAGAAATATTACATGAACATTTAGAAAAGCCCTTAACATTCTTTCTAGTTACAGAATGGTAGAATTAGTAGTTCTTTCAACCACAAAGTGTCTCTGATCAAAAAATAGCTGGGGTGGTTCATATCTTTGATGTAAGTAATTTATTTATGATTCCATTGTGATTGTAATCCTCTAATATTTGTATTCATTATCAAGACACACGGTAGTGCATCGCATGGCCAAAACAACCCGCAGGATGCACTGTGTGTTATTAAAAGCAGTGATAGTTTAGTGATGCTCCACTTTCTGTGTCTCGGAATGTGGTAGTCCAAACAATCATACATTTTCAATGGATGTGCTCTACTGGACCCTTACTTAACATACCAAATTTCAAGGCAATCCATTAAGAATTACATGAGATATAACATCTCCAATTTTGATTTAATTTTTTCCTTTTTTTTTACAGCAAATAGTCATTCATTAGTTAGCTAGGCCGCATATTTTGTTTTACCCACCATCATGCCCCAAGTTGAACAAAAGAATGTAGCCTATTTATCTAACTAAAAACTGTAAAATTCTTATCAATGCTATAAGTGTAGCTACCAGTTTGGCCCCCAATTTTAATTTCATTCCCTTACATCACACACTGAACCTTTTTTGACCACACCTTTTTTTTCACACCTAAGGTGTTTGTGAATCATTTTTTATACTTTGACAATTCTGAATTTACAAAATTAAGAATTGTAAAATCAAATCAACCCCATTCAGATGGTTGGCTTTTGTAAATCTTTAGAAATATTCATTGGATTTTTTTTTTGTGTGAGCCAATAAGTCAACTGTTAAGTCATACATCAGATGGCTTTAGACTTCTCAAACCAGATTTGATATCAGCATGATCTTTCATCCTTTTTTTATTTTAATTGATTAATAGTTAGTACTTATATTAGTGTGCAGTTATCATTTACAATGTAATACTGATGGGTTGATGTGCAGTTCTAAATTACCTAACTTTCAGTTTAGAAATAATAACTTCTGTCTTTCTCACAGACAATACCTTAAAATTCTGACTGATTAGGTTGAACATACTTTCATATGGCTTCTATGATGTATCAACTTGGCTATGGGAGGAGCCTTGTGATTAACACACCACTCAATTTCAAATCTACTCACAACATATTGTATAAATCTTATTGGGAGACCCATGTAGATGTGCTAGCATATCTCAACTTTAGTTTGTATGAAGATGTATTGTAAGTCAAAATACACTGCAGTCAAGTTTCTTGCACAAATATGTACTTGTACATTACATTATGAACACCTATTCAAAATGAATAACCGGTATTGCTATTTTTCAAACTATAAAATAATTTTTTCAATTATAATATGCTGCATCTCATATTTTTTTATATCTAAAGGTGTGCTATAGATATCTAACATATTTGGCACATTTTGTGATATGTAATACCAATAACAAGGTAATTAACCCATCTTACCTTAGGGGCATTCTTTGTATGGCTGTTATTTCTATTCCTAAAGGTTTTTTCACACTGAGTCCAAAGGTTTATAGGGCCTTTTTCAATAAAATGTAAAATAAATCAACAAAATACTTTTTGTAATATTTTGTCACATTTCCCAATTTCCTCTGGTGCTTAAGAATACAAAATACCTGCTTGTGAAAGGGCTAACACAAATGGTGAATAAATGAAAAGCTGATCACGGAGATATATGAGCTTCATGTAAACATATTTGAATCAACACTAAATTGAAATAATTCTCACACAATATGCAGTTGTCTCAGGCTATTTTATTTCAATATGGATGAATAAAAATACAGAGAAGAAGAAATCATCTTTAATATTCCAAAGTAGAACTGTCTGTTTCAGCTTAATAATATATTTGTTGCTTACTAAAACCGTTCATTATTTTTCACCAAAATATACAAACTTAACAGAATATCTACAGGAGTAATTGGAATGCTTACCATTCTTTTCTAATTACTAGCAGGAAGAACTTAAGAAGAAACGAAAATCTGAACTAAAATGCTGAAGGCTGTATCGATAAAATTGTGCTAAAAATTATTACACTGAAAATTTCTGACAGAGCTCCTGAAAGTCTAAAAACACTATAAACTCAGTTAGTTCCCTGAAAATATCTTTAAAAAATCACTGTTTTTACTTTTATAGGGCAACATTATTTTTCTCAAATGTTTTAAAGTTCAATTATCAATAAATAAAATTTATATTAAAAAACTAAAGCCTTGTTTTAAAGCTGTGAAACTTGTGTCATAAACAAAATATTAACAAATTGCAAGCAACTGTGTCTCCAATGGAAAATAAGCTTTAAAAGTTACAAACAATATATTTTATGGACAAACTTTGTACTTGTTTACATGAAGGCAACTGACTGTGATAAGTAGAGAATAATAAGATTTTCAAAATATATTCTAAAATCAACAGCTTTGATGTTTTTATGACAAAAACTGCCTTAGAAAAATATCAGAATTATTAGCTGCTAATGATTTCAATTATTTTAATAATTGGAAAGAAACAATTGAAATATATTAATAAAATTCTGTTTATCTATTTAAAGTTTCAACAGCTGAACTCAAAATATTTTAATGATTCTTTGTAACTTTCCTAAATTCAAAATTACTTCATTATAAATTTTTCACAAACTTCAAATTAAGTTCTAAAACCATTTGCTTTCTGAAAAAAAAAAAAAAAATCAAAACCCAACTTCAATTTCAAGTTATTTATGTAAATAAATTTTTAAAGAGGAATTATTATCATGGTTTTAAACTGCATTAATAAAAATTCAACTATTATTCTTCACAGGAAGATTTAGAATTGGCTTATTAATATTACACTTGAAAGCAAATGGTTAGCCTTTCTACATGCATAAACTATATGTTCCCAAAACTATACTACTAAGATAAAAAAATGCTATTGTTGCCAAAATATTAGCAAAATTCTCTGAAGACTACATGTAATTATTAAAAATCGAAAAGTACAACATAAAAGAAATTGCTAGAAGACACAGCAGAGACATCACAATAAAACAACAGTACACTAAATGATCTACAACATTATTATACGTAAAATACAAATTCACCAGAAAAAACATGTACATTTAACGTGTACATATTATTTATAGCAGCTCACTAAGCCCAACTTCACATCCCATTTAAAGTAAGAAAGTCAAAAATTCTTTATTTTACTGAAGTATAAAACAAAATATTAATAGCTCTGAAAATAACCAGCAGTAAATTATCTATGAGTTTAAAGTATAGAAAAAAAAATACATATTAAAAAACCTATGTTTAAAATTTGCATAACTGATTTTGTTTGGATGTTTAGATTCTACAAAATTCACAAGTTCACTATATTGTTTGTGAACATCTGATACATGAAATTTCTATTGAAAGTTTTTATGTCTAAAAGTAATAAAATGCTTCTATTGTAGTATAACTTAAATCAGTACTACAGCGATTAAAAACAACAAATTATTAGAAATTTCAACTGAAAAGTAAATTATTTTTATCATATCTCTATTATTTCCTAATCAGTAGCACAAAGTATGACTTTTTTTTTTTACCACTGTTTCTTATAAATGGATTAACTACCGAGATGTGATTGTTGCAAAATCAACATCTCCACTTTTTGTCATATTCTCTTGTTCTTTGGCATTTCCCCACATTCTAACCACATTTATAGATGTAAAAAACACAATCACATAAAAATCTGAATGTATGTGGAAAATAAACTTACACTTAAAAATGTAAAACATACATGCCCGTGAAATCACAGTGATGTTGAGCTTTGAAATCTTATGTTTCTTGAATTTTTTTAAGAGTTAAACTTTTAACAAAAATTTTGAGATTTATGTTCCATTTCTGTTTTGGTTAATAATTTAGTTTAAAAAAAGTACTAAATATTAATTAATCCACTCATTTTTCACACTTTAATAAAATGCATAATCACAAAGGTATTGTTTCTTCATACAGCACAAGAAAGAAGCAATGCATGTTAAAAATATTGCAAAAACATAACATTAAAAGTTAAAACATACACTACATAAATAATAAAGTTATTAAAATCTCAAAATCTGCAATAAAACACAATTAACAATCATGAATATGAGCAATTTTTGTAATACACATATATAACAGTGCATGCTGGAGATTAATCATCATTCCAGAAATTATGTATCAAACTATCCTTCATTTTTCATATTCCCGAAAAAGTTTATTTAAATCTACAAAATCCAGTCCTTATAAATATCTTACAAAATTTTGTAAATCTACTGACAAACACAAAGTTTTATAAAAAAAATTCATCTTGAGTGATTTAATGAAATTCTCCAAAAAAACTCTCAACTATGAATTTCTTGAGGGATTTTAGTTATGATTTTCTGTTGTGATAAAAACAACTGCATTTCCAAAAAAATAAACATTCAGGAAATAAAACCTACAGTTCTTACCTCTAAATAAATATATCTTAATCATTCTGCACGTGTATAGCAAGTAATAACTAACGTTACAAGAAGGATTACTTAAAAATGCAACAACAAAGAAAATTTTTTTTGAAAATGTTTTAATATTAAGTATCACAACTATAGTTCAACACATCTTTAAAGTTTCAAAATGAAAACATCTGAGTGAGTAGTCGTAGCAGCTTTGGTACATTTGCTATTTTGGAGAAAAGTTTTTCTGTTAGCTATTTTCTTTGATTCTTTATACATTTGATAATGAAGGATCTTACTTCATATAGTATTTGTCTTATCAGAAATGACAAATTGTCAAAGCTGCCATTATTAAAAAAAAAAATACTGATGGTAATCATCAGAATTTTGTCACAAAGTGTTTTTGTCTTACACTTGACTGTCTTGTGTACTCTTAGTTGGAGTGGTGGGGTTCAAATCCATGGTTCGACATATCCATCCTGCAAAATCGACAGACTCTGCCTCTGACTGTTTGATGAAAGGATGGTTCTAATAAAGTATTCAAAATAAAGAAATGTTTATAATAAATTTCTTTAAGTAATAGAATTCTAAGTGTCTAAATTTACTAGATCCCACAATGATTAGATGGATTAATTGCAATATTTATAGTACTTCTATTTAATTTTTGTGTGTGTGACTTGTGTGTTATTAGAATAACTGTACAAAACAATATACTCACAAGGAACTGGAGCCATAAATACTTGAGAAAAAGTAAAATGTGTTCAAGAAATCAATGTCGGCCTCACGTACCTCTTCAATAATTCTAGGGTTAAATTATTTTATATTGAAGCAAGATAAAAGGTATTTAAATAGCAATTGTATATAATGCATCTAAAATTTAAAAAATACATTTTCCTTATATCCTGTGTTTTTAACAAATAATTTCATCTTGTAGTTTGTTTCTAATGACATGTTATAAAACTGGCAGCAGTGATGATTTGCTACTATAACTTTACCATCAAACTTATATTAAAACATAGAAATTTCATAATTAGGTATATACTGGAATAATTTGCTCTATCAAATTTTTATCAAAATGTACAAATTTCAATATTAGGAATACACTGGAATTCTATATTTTTATAGACTTTCTCATCATCAAATTTTTGTCATACACACACGTATCTCCAACTATATTTGAGCTCAGAAACTTTAAAGCCTAACAATTTAAAGGCAGTGATAGAAAAACTAAGTTCTCTTGAATCCAAAACTTTCACACACACACACGTTTTTTAATACCCCTCTAGCTTCTTGCAAAAAGTTTCCCTTTCTATGGTTGGCATTCATTCAATGAAGTTTCTGTCAATGACATTCATTCAATGAAGTTTCTGTCAATGACATTTATTCAGTGAAGTTTCTATTGATGATATTCATTCAGTGAAGTTTCTATTGATGATATTCATTAAGTGAAGTTTCTATTGATGATATTCATTAAGTGAAGTTTTTTAAATAGCTTTAGTATTGGTATAGAATAAAGAGCAAGCTTTCTTCTTAACTTCGATCATTATTTTGGTAATTATTGCTGACATTCATTCAACAACTTCACTAAATGAGTGTCAGCAATAAAAACTTCACTGAATGAATGTCAGCAACAGAAACTTCACTGACATAAAAATGATGTATAGCAAGCACTTTTTTTAGGTGCTACAAGTTGGAATTTAGTCAACACAAAATAGAGATTAAGGTTTGATCAGACCTGGTGATTTTCAAAAAGAGAAATTAACATCAAGATAAATGTAGAATAATGTTGAATGAGTATAAACTACTAATGTACTTACAAATTAAAGTAAATTTAAAAGTATGAAAATAATTAATTTTTCAGGCTGCCTTAGAAGCATACCTTTTCTTTCAAGCTTCTTGTACACTGAAGCTGGATTCATTTCATAACACTGTAATCTTTGTATACACAGTGTTCATACGTCTTTCTTGATATGTTTCTAATACTAAATGGTAATTACCAAATATCTGGTGAATAATGAATGAAAATATTAAGCGTAAATTGTGCCAATGAAGTGTTGATAAAAGTTAACCCTAATTTTTGCTAGTCTTTTTGTAACTAATTTACTGAATATTTATTTATTTCAAATATTCAACTTAAAAAACAAAGTAAAAAATGTCTATATCTTACAATTTAACTGTTTTTCTAGCTAATATACGATTGTTTTAAAATAATTTCCTTAGCTGGTCAACCTGAAGTTGTAGAGAGAGAGAATGTGTTAGCATAAACCTTATCTTTCTATTGGTCAAAAATAATGAAACAAGAAATGGCAGAGAATAATTGACACTTTTTAAAATATATATAAAATATGTTATAAGTGTTTAGATATTATAAAATTAGATTATTTCTCAGCAGTAACTATACTATAAATTTGTAACTTGTATTAAAACTCAGAAACTTAAATAGGAGTGGAAAGCATGTTTATGTGGGCTATTTGGAGCAAACAAGTGTCAAGTGACACACGGAAGTGAAGCCTGAGAATTTATTGAAATATTTCTATTTAATATTAAGAAATTAAAACTTATATAAAATTAAATTTTGAAATATAAACTACACTTTGATGCCAAGACTAGTGATATACATTGTTAACAAAACAGTTTAATTAATGTAACTCTGAATGTAACTCTGTAAAACTGTCACAACAAGAGTATTTTTATCCACCCATATCTAGAGGTTTAAATAAAGATGAAACAGCAGTGTGAGTTTTTATCCACCCATATCTAGAGGTTTAAATAAAGATGAAACAGCAGTGTGAGTTTTTATCCACCCGTACCTAGAGGTTTAAATAAAGATGAAACAGCAGTGTGAGTTTTTATCCACCCGTACCTAGAGGTTTAAATAAAGATGA